>NW_028173142.1:197500-212339 GCF_963971535.1 Notolepis coatsorum
AATGGACTTTAAGATGATGGTTGTCTATAGGCTACTAGTTGTTTTTACTTTACTATATAAATGGACTTTAAGATGATGGTTGTCTATAGGCTACTAGTTGTTTTGACTTTACTATATAAATGGACTTTAAGATGAGGGTTGTCTATAGGCTACTAGTTGTTTTTACTTTACTATATAAATGGACTTTAAGATGATGGTTGTCTATAGGCTACTAGTTGTTTTTACTTTACTATATAAATGGACTTTAAGATGATGGTTGTCTATAGGCTACTAGTTGTTTTTACTTTACTATATAAATGGACTTTAAGATGAGGGTTGTCTATAGGCTACTAGTTGTTTTTACTTTACTATATAAATGGACTTTAAGATGAGGGTTGTCTATAGGCTACTAGTTGTTTTGACTTTACTATATAAATGGACTTTAAGATGAGGGTTGTCTATAGTCTACTAGTTGTTTTTACTTTACTATATAAATGGACTTTAAGATGATGGTTGTCTATAGGCTACTAGTTGTTTTTACTTTACTATATAAATGGACTTTAAGATGATGGTTGTCTATAGGCTACTAGTTGTTTTTACTTTACTATATAAATGGACTTTAAGATGAGGGTTGTCTATAGGCTACTAGTTGTTTTTACTTTACTATATAAATGGACTTTAAGATGAGGGTTGTCTATAGGCTACTAGTTGTTTTTACTTTACTATATAAATGGACTTTAAGATGAGGGTTGTCTATAGGCTACTAGTTGTTTTTACTTTACTATATAAATGGACTTTAAGATGATGGTTGTCTATAGGCTACTAGTTGTTTTGACTTTACTATATAAATGGACTTTAAGATGATGGTTGTCTATAGGCTACTAGTTGTTTTTACTTTACTATATAAATGGACTTTAAGATGATGGTTGTCTATAGGCTACTAGTTGTTTTGACTTTACTATATAAATGGACTTTAAGATGATGGTTGTCTATAGGCTACTAGTTGTTTTTACTTTACTATATAAATGGACTTTAAGATGATGGTTGTCTATAGTCTACTAGTTGTTTTTACTTTACTATATAAATGGACTTTAAGATGAGGGTTGTCTATAGGCTACTAGTTGTTTTTACTTTACTATATAAATGGACTTTAAGATGATGGTTGTCTATAGGCTACTAGTTGTTTTTACTTTACTATATAAATGGACTTTAAGATGATGGTTGTCTATAGGCTACTAGTTGTTTTGACTTTACTATATAAATGGACTTTAAGATGATGGTTGTCTAAAGGCTACTAGTTGTTTTTACTTTACTATATAAATGGACTTTAAGATGAGGGTTGTCTATAGTCTACTAGTTGTTTTTACTTTACTATATAAATGGACTTTAAGATGATGGTTGTCTATAGGCTACTAGTTGTTTTTACTTTACTATATAAATGGACTTTAAGATGATGGTTGTCTATAGGCTACTAGTTGTTTTGACTTTACTATATAAATGGACTTTAAGATGATGGTTGTCTATAGGCTACTAGTTGTTTTGACTTTACTATATAAATGGACTTTAAGATGAGGGTTGTCTATAGGCTACTAGTTGTTTTTACTTTACTATATAAATGGACTTTAAGATGAGGGTTGTCTATAGGCTACTAGTTGTTTTTACTTTACTATATAAATGGACTTTAAGATGATGGTTGTCTATAGTCTACTAGTTGTTTTTACTTTACTATATAAATGGACTTTAAGATGATGGTTGTCTATAGTCTACTAGTTGTTTTGACTTTACTATATAAATGGACTTTAAGATGATGGTTGTCTATAGGCTACTAGTTGTTTTGACTTTACTATATAAATGGACTTTAAGATGATGGTTGTCTATAGTCTACTAGTTGTTTTTACTTTACTATATAAATGGACTTTAAGATGAGGGTTGTCTATAGGCTACTAGTTGTTTTTACTTTACTATATAAATGGACTTTAAGATGATGGTTGTCTATAGGCTACTAGTTGTTTTGACTTTACTATATAAATGGACTTTAAGATGATGGTTGTCTATAGGCTACTAGTTGTTTTGACTTTACTATATAAATGGACTTTAAGATGATGGTTGTCTATAGTCTACTAGTTGTTTTGACTTTACTATATAAATGGACTTTAAGATGAGGGTTGTCTATAGGCTACTAGTTGTTTTTACTTTACTATATAAATGGACTTTGATGATGGTTGTCTATAGGCTACTAGTTGTTTTGACTTTACTATATAAATGGACTTTAAGATGATGGTTGTCTATAGGCTACTAGTTGTTTTTACTTTACTATATAAATGGACTTTAAGATGATGGTTGTCTATAGGCTACTAGTTGTTTTTACTTTACTATATAAATGGACTTTAAGATGATGGTTGTCTATAGGCTACTAGTTGTTTTTACTTTACTATATAAATGGACTTTAAGATGAGGGTTGTCTATAGGCTACTAGTTGTTTTGACTTTACTATATAAATGGACTTTAAGATGATGGTTGTCTATAGTCTACTAGTTGTTTTGACTTTACTATATAAATGGACTTTAAGATGATGGTTGTCTATAGTCTACTAGTTGTTTTTACTTTACTATATAAATGGACTTTAAGATGAGGGTTGTCTATAGGCTACTAGTTGTTTTGACTTTACTATATAAATGGACTTTAAGATGATGGTTGTCTATAGGCTACTAGTTGTTTTTACTTTACTATATAAATGGACTTTAAGATGAGGGTTGTCTATAGGCTACTAGTTGTTTTTACTTTACTATATAAATGGACTTTAAGATGAGGGTTGTCTATAGGCTACTAGTTGTTTTTACTTTACTATATAAATGGACTTTAAGATGATGGTTGTCTATAGGCTACTAGTTGTTTTTACTTTACTATATAAATGGACTTTAAGATGATGGTTGTCTATAGGCTACTAGTTGTTTTTACTTTACTATATAAATGGACTTTAAGATGATGGTTGTCTAAAGGCTACTAGTTGTTTTTACTTTACTATATAAATGGACTTTAAGATGATGGTTGTCTATAGGCTACTAGTTGTTTTTACTTTACTATATAAATGGACTTTAAGATGATGGTTGTCTATAGTCTACTAGTTGTTTTGACTTTACTATATAAATGGACTTTAAGATGATGGTTGTCTATAGGCTACTAGTTGTTTTGACTTTACTATATAAATGGACTTTAAGATGATGGTTGTCTATAGGCTACTAGTTGTTTTGACTTTACTATATAAATGGACTTTAAGATGATGGTTGTCTATAGGCTACTAGTTGTTTTTACTTTACTATATAAATGGACTTTAAGATGATGGTTGTCTATAGGCTACTAGTTGTTTTTACTTTACTATATAAATGGACTTTAAGATGATGGTTGTCTATAGGCTACTAGTTGTTTTGACTTTACTATATAAATGGACTTTAAGATGATGGTTGTCTATAGGCTACTAGTTGTTTTTACTTTACTATATAAATGGACTTTAAGATGAGGGTTGTCTATAGTCTACTAGTTGTTTTTACTTTACTATATAAATGGACTTTAAGATGAGGGTTGTCTATAGGCTACTAGTTGTTTTGACTTTACTATATAAATGGACTTTAAGATGAGGGTTGTCTATAGGCTACTAGTTGTTTTGACTTTACTATATAAATGGACTTTAAGATGATGGTTGTCTATAGGCTACTAGTTGTTTTTACTTTACTATATAAATGGACTTTAAGATGAGGGTTGTCTATAGGCTACTAGTTGTTTTGACTTTACTATATAAATGGACTTTAAGATGAGGGTTGTCTATAGTCTACTAGTTGTTTTGACTTTACTATATAAATGGACTTTAAGATGATGGTTGTCTATAGGCTACTAGTTGTTTTGACTTTACTATATAAATGGACTTTAAGATGAGGGTTGTCTATAGTCTACTAGTTGTTTTTACTTTACTATATAAATGGACTTTAAGATGATGGTTGTCTATAGGCTACTAGTTGTTTTTACTTTACTATATAAATGGACTTTAAGATGATGGTTGTCTATAGTCTACTAGTTGTTTTTACTTTACTATATAAATGGACTTTAAGATGATGGTTGTCTATAGGCTACTAGTTGTTTTTACTTTACTATATAAATGGACTTTAAGATGAGGGTTGTCTATAGGCTACTAGTTGTTTTTACTTTACTATATAAATGGACTTTAAGATGATGGTTGTCTATAGGCTACTAGTTGTTTTTACTTTACTATATAAATGGACTTTAAGATGATGGTTGTCTATAGGCTACTAGTTGTTTTGACTTTACTATATAAATGGACTTTAAGATGAGGGTTGTCTATAGGCTACTAGTTGTTTTTACTTTACTATATAAATGGACTTTAAGATGATGGTTGTCTATAGGCTACTAGTTGTTTTTACTTTACTATATAAATGGACTTTAAGATGATGGTTGTCTATAGGCTACTAGTTGTTTTTACTTTACTATATAAATGGACTTTAAGATGATGGTTGTCTATAGGCTACTAGTTGTTTTTACTTTACTATATAAATGGACTTTAAGATGAGGGTTGTCTATAGGCTACTAGTTGTTTTTACTTTACTATATAAATGGACTTTAAGATGATGGTTGTCTATAGGCTACTAGTTGTTTTTACTTTACTATATAAATGGACTTTAAGATGATGGTTGTCTATAGGCTACTAGTTGTTTTTACTTTACTATATACATGGACTTTAAGATGATGGTTGTCTATAGGCTACTAGTTGTTTTGACTTTACTATATAAATGGACTTTAAGATGAGGGTTGTCTATAGGCTACTAGTTGTTTTGACTTTACTATATAAATGGACTTTAAGATGATGGTTGTCTATAGGCTACTAGTTGTTTTTACTTTACTATATAAATGGACTTTAAGATGAGGGTTGTCTATAGTCTACTAGTTGTTTTTACTTTACTATATAAATGGACTTTAAGATGAGGGTTGTCTATAGGCTACTAGTTGTTTTTACTTTACTATATAAATGGACTTTAAGATGATGGTTGTCTATAGGCTACTAGTTGTTTTTACTTTACTATATAAATGGACTTTAAGATGATGGTTGTCTATAGGCTACTAGTTGTTTTTACTTTACTATATAAATGGACTTTAAGATGATGGTTGTCTATAGGCTACTAGTTGTTTTTACTTTACTATATAAATGGACTTTAAGATGATGGTTGTCTATAGGCTACTAGTTGTTTTTACTTTACTATATAAATGGACTTTAAGATGATGGTTGTCTATAGGCTACTAGTTGTTTTTACTTTACTATATAAATGGACTTTAAGATGATGGTTGTCTATAGGCTACTAGTTGTTTTTACTTTACTATATAAATGGACTTTAAGATGATGGTTGTCTATAGGCTACTAGTTGTTTTTACTTTACTATATAAATGGACTTTAAGATGATGGTTGTCTATAGGCTACTAGTTGTTTTTACTTTACTATATAAATGGACTTTAAGATGATGGTTGTCTATAGGCTACTAGTTGTTTTTACTTTACTATATAAATGGACTTTAAGATGATGGTTGTATATAGGCTACTAGTTGTTTTTACTTTACTATATAAATGGACTTTAAGATGATGGTTGTCTATAGGCTACTAGTTGTTTTTACTTTACTATATAAATGGACTTTAAGATGATGGTTGTCTATAGGCTACTAGTTGTTTTTACTTTACTATATAAATGGACTTTAAGATGATGGTTGTCTATAGGCTACTAGTTGTTTTGACTTTACTATATAAATGGACTTTAAGATGAGGGTTGTCTATAGGCTACTAGTTGTTTTTACTTTACTATATAAATGGACTTTAAGATGATGGTTGTCTATAGGCTACTAGTTGTTTTTACTTTACTATATAAATGGACTTTAAGATGAGGGTTGTCTATAGGCTACTAGTTGTTTTTACTTTACTATATAAATGGACTTTAAGATGATGGTTGTCTATAGGCTACTAGTTGTTTTTACTTTACTATATAAATGGACTTTAAGATGATGGTTGTCTATAGGCTACTAGTTGTTTTTACTTTACTATATAAATGGACTTTAAGATGATGGTTGTCTATAGGCTACTAGTTGTTTTGACTTTACTATATAAATGGACTTTAAGATGAGGGTTGTCTATAGGCTACTAGTTGTTTTGACTTTACTATATAAATGGACTTTAAGATGATGGTTGTCTATAGGCTACTAGTTGTTTTTACTTTACTATATAAATGGACTTTAAGATGAGGGTTGTCTATAGGCTACTAGTTGTTTTGACTTTACTATATAAATGGACTTTAAGATGATGGTTGTCTATAGTCTACTAGTTGTTTTTACTTTACTATATAAATGGACTTTAAGATGATGGTTGTCTATAGGCTACTAGTTGTTTTTACTTTACTATATAAATGGACTTTAAGATGATGGTTGTCTATAGGCTACTAGTTGTTTTTACTTTACTATATAAATGGACTTTAAGATGATGGTTGTCTATAGGCTACTAGTTGTTTTTACTTTACTATATAAATGGGCATTAAGATGATGGTTGTCTATAGGCTACTAGTTGTTTTTACTTTACTATATAAATGAACTTTAAGATGATGGTTGTCTATAGGCTACTAGTTGTTTTTACTTTACTATATAAATGGACTTTAAGATGATGGTTGTCTATAGGCTACTAGTTGTTTTGACTTTACTATATAAATGGACTTTAAGATGAGGGTTGTCTATAGTCTACTAGTTGTTTTTACTTTACTATATAAATGGACTTTAAGATGATGGTTGTCTATAGGCTACTAGTTGTTTTTACTTTACTATATAAATGGACTTTAAGATGATGGTTGTCTATAGTCTACTAGTTGTTTTTACTTTACTATATAAATGGACTTTAAGATGATGGTTGTATATAGGCTACTAGTTGTTTTTACTTTACTATATAAATGGACTTTAAGATGATGGTTGTCTATAGTCTACTAGTTGTTTTTACTTTACTATATAAATGGACTTTAAGATGATGGTTGTATATAGGCTACTAGTTGTTTTTACTTTACTATATAAATGGACTTTAAGATGAGGGTTGTCTATAGGCTACTAGTTGTTTTGACTTTACTATATAAATGGACTTTAAGATGATGGTTGTCTATAGGCTACTAGTTGTTTTTACTTTGCTATATAAATGGACTTTAAGATGAGGGTTGTCTATAGGCTACTAGTTGTTTTGACTTTACTATATAAATGGACTTTAAGATGATGGTTGTCTATAGGCTACTAGTTGTTTTGACTTTACTATATAAATGGACTTTAAGATGAGGGTTGTCTATAGGCTACTAGTTGTTTTTACTTTACTATATAAATGGACTTTAAGATGATGGTTGTCTATAGGCTACTAGTTGTTTTTACTTTACTATATAAATGGACTTTAAGATGATGGTTGTCTATAGGCTACTAGTTGTTTTGACTTTACTATATAAATGGACTTTAAGATGATGGTTGTCTATAGTCTACTAGTTGTTTTTACTTTACTATATAAATGGACTTTAAGATGATGGTTGTATATAGTCTACTAGTTGTTTTTACTTTACTATATAAATGGACTTTAAGATGATGGTTGTCTATAGGCTACTAGTTGTTTTTACTTTACTATATAAATGGACTTTAAGATGATGGTTGTCTATAGGCTACTAGTTGTTTTTACTTTACTATATAAATGGACTTTAAGATGATGGTTGTCTATAGGCTACTAGTTGTTTTTACTTTACTATATAAATGGACTTTAAGATGATGGTTGTCTATAGGCTACTAGTTGTTTTGACTTTACTATATAAATGGACTTTAAGATGATGGTTGTCTATAGTCTACTAGTTGTTTTTACTTTACTATATAAATGGACTTTAAGATGAGGGTTGTCTATAGTCTACTAGTTGTTTTTACTTTACTATATAAATGGACTTTAAGATGAGGGTTGTCTATAGTCTACTAGTTGTTTTTACTTTACTATATAAATGGACTTTAAGATGATGGTTGTATATAGTCTACTAGTTGTTTTTACTTTACTATATAAATGGACTTTAAGATGATGGTTGTCTATAGGCTACTAGTTGTTTTGACTTTACTATATAAATGGACTTTAAGATGAGGGTTGTCTATAGGCTACTAGTTGTTTTTACTTTACTATATAAATGGACTTTAAGATGATGGTTGTATATAGGCTACTAGTTGTTTTGACTTTACTATATAAATGGACTTTAAGATGATGGTTGTCTATAGGCTACTAGTTGTTTTGACTTTACTATATAAATGGACTTTAAGATGATGGTTGTCTATAGGCTACTAGTTGTTTTTACTTTACTATATAAATGGACTTTAAGATGATGGTTGTCTATAGGCTACTAGTTGTTTTTACTTTACTATATAAATGGACTTTAAGATGATGGTTGTCTATAGGCTACTAGTTGTTTTTACTTTACTATATAAATGGACTTTAAGATGATGGTTGTCTATAGGCTACTAGTTGTTTTTACTTTACTATATAAATGGACTTTAAGATGATGGTTGTCTATAGGCTACTAGTTGTTTTTACTTTACTATATAAATGGACTTTAAGATGATGGTTGTCTATAGGCTACTAGTTGTTTTTACTTTACTATATAAATGGACTTTAAGATGATGGTTGTCTATAGGCTACTAGTTGTTTTTACTTTACTATATAAATGGACTTTAAGATGATGGTTGTCTATAGGCTACTAGTTGTTTTTACTTTACTATATAAATGGACTTTAAGATGATGGTTGTCTATAGGCTACTAGTTGTTTTTACTTTACTATATAAATGGACTTTAAGATGATGGTTGTCTATAGTCTACTAGTTGTTTTTACTTTACTATATAAATGGACTTTAAGATGATGGTTGTCTATAGGCTACTAGTTGTTTTGACTTTACTATATAAATGGACTTTAAGATGATGGTTGTCTATAGGCTACTAGTTGTTTTGACTTTACTATATAAATGGACTTTAAGATGAGGGTTGTCTATAGGCTACTAGTTGTTTTTACTTTACTATATAAATGGACTTTAAGATGATGGTTGTCTATAGGCTACTAGTTGTTTTTACTTTACTATATAAATGGACTTTAAGATGATGGTTGTCTATAGGCTACTAGTTGTTTTGACTTTACTATATAAATGGACTTTAAGATGAGGGTTGTCTATAGGCTACTAGTTGTTTTTACTTTACTATATAAATGGACTTTAAGATGAGGGTTGTCTATAGGCTACTAGTTGTTTTTACTTTACTATATAAATGGACTTTAAGATGAGGGTTGTCTATAGGCTACTAGTTGTTTTTACTTTACTATATAAATGGACTTTAAGATGATGGTTGTCTATAGGCTACTAGTTGTTTTTACTTTACTATATAAATGGACTTTAAGATGAGGGTTGTCTATAGGCTACTAGTTGTTTTTACTTTACTATATAAATGGACTTTAAGATGAGGGTTGTCTATAGGCTACTAGTTGTTTTGACTTTACTATATAAATGGACTTTAAGATGATGGTTGTCTATAGGCTACTAGTTGTTTTGACTTTACTATATAAATGGACTTTAAGATGATGGTTGTCTATAGGCTACTAGTTGTTTTGACTTTACTATATAAATGGACTTTAAGATGATGGTTGTCTATAGGCTACTAGTTGTTTTGACTTTACTATATAAATGGACTTTAAGATGATGGTTGTCTATAGGCTACTAGTTGTTTTTACTTTACTATATAAATGGACTTTAAGATGAGGGTTGTCTATAGGCTACTAGTTGTTTTTACTTTACTATATAAATGGACTTTAAGATGATGGTTGTCTATAGGCTACTAGTTGTTTTGACTTTACTATATAAATGGACTTTAAGATGATGGTTGTCTATAGGCTACTAGTTGTTTTGACTTTACTATATAAATGGACTTTAAGATGATGGTTGTCTATAGGCTACTACAGTTGTTTTGTCTCTGTTCTTCCTGAGAGGGCTCAGGTCTTTCAATGTCTGCAGCAAACTGCTGCAGATGTTCTACCAGTCTGTGGAGGCTGGTGCCCTCTTCTTCGCTGTGGTATGCTGGGGGGGCAACACCAACACACACAAAATAAACAAACTGGTCAAGAAAGCAAGCTCTGTGGTGGGAGCGGACCTAGACAGTCTGGAGGTGGTGGCAGAGGGGAGGACGAGGAGGAAGCTGTATGCTATCCTTGAGAACCCCTGCCACCCCCTCCATGATGAGCTGACCGCAATGCGGTCCACGTTTAGCCACAGACTTATCCCCCCCCGACATACCACAAAGCGCTTCGGGCAGTCCTTTGTGCCGGTGGCAATCAGGCTCCACAACCAGGCAGGGCCAGGACGGGCCAACTGCCGTGGACTGGAGGAGCTGGGTTGTGGACTGTAACCAATTAAATAAATTATTTAACATCATGATTGGACTTGTTTCTTTTTCTTTTCTTCCATTCACCACTTTTAGCTCTATTTTAGCCCTATTTTAGCTCTTCTTTTAAGCCCTATGTATTTGTCCATCTTTGTTTTTAACACATACTAAATAAGTGTATGTTATGTATATGTATACAGGCTGCTTTTGTATATAAGAATTTGTTTTTAATTGCTTGCCTGGATAAATAAAGGTTACAAAAAAATATATATATATACATTAACTGTCTATAGGCTACTACTGTCTATGGCTACAGGGACACTTGATGTATTTGACACAACAGTTGGTTGAGAAACGGGGTGTTTTTGTAATTTGGTTTGTTCAGAAATATTTTTGTCAGTGTCATTTGAGTCCCAGTCCGTCCCTGACTCCACATCTTTAAAGAAGCCTTTGCACTTGATATGTAAGAGTCATGTTATTAATATATTTTCTTTTGTCTTTTTCCATATTTGGCATTAACACTTTAATGCGACGTGTTATGTCGTTTTTTCATGCCCCCCGTTGAGTGCAGACGACGCAAATTGTAGTTTGATTTTTTTATTAGCGATCTGAATTCATATTTCATCAACCGAGTCTCCCGTTGGTACAGCAGCCCCTCTAGGAGCTCCGATGGGAAAATACCGCCCCCTATCGTCTATCCCTGTGTAACTGCAGGCCATTCGATTACACTGGTGGATCTTTTTTACACAGAAATGCTGCAATAAATAATAATGCAGCAAAGAATACTGCCAGATTAGCGTATTTACACTGAACCCAGCAAAGGCGGCACAATGCCACCACTGTGTGTAGATTCAGACAGAACGCCATGTTCCTGAGCATCTCGGGTTGTGGTTCTGAAACAGGTCTCCAAGGAGGGAAGCACGAGGTGATAAACATGGAATATCTTCTAGTGCGTGCCAGGCATTACCCCTGCCCCCATTAAATGTTATGTCATGTAGCCTACATTTCCATCTGTCAGAAATGCCTTTATCCCGCAGTATGCAATGCAAGTTTCAAGTTTCAAGTTTCTTTAATAGTTGTCATACAGAAGTACAGAATACTTTCATACAAAATGCTTCTTACTGTTACACTCCAGAGACTGTGCTAGACAAGATAGTATCAAATAACATAGTATAGCATGTAATTTAGAAGTAGAAAATGAGGTCACAGTGTTCAGTATAGACATATGTACAATGTTCGATGCAGAATAGACGTAACTGAGTTACCATATAATATACAATACTATGCAGTGTACTAATGTACAGTACTATATAGTGCAAAGCAGAAATGGGATGAGGTACAATTTAGGTACAATTTACAGTAAGGTGTACGAGTTGTAGTGCAATCCTTCATCAATAAATATAAAGTGTGGGGAGTGGGTGCTACAGTGTGTTTGTTTAAAGTGGGTGTGTGCTATAAAGTGTGTGGAGTGGGTGCTACAGTGTGTTTGTTTAAAGTGAGTGTGTGCGTGTGGATGTGTGTGCTATGTGCGTTTGATGGTTGTTGTTGTGTAGTGTTCATTGTTCGTTTAGCAGCCTGATGGCCTGGGGATAGAAGCTTCTTCTTTTTTTTTTATTGGTCTTTTTCCCCCTCCATTTTCCTCTGATTTTCTCCCATCCCAATGTTAGTCGTATGCCAATTCCCAGTCCCTTCCTGGTCGCTGCGCACTTACCCCCCACAGTCAGATCATCTGGGAGAGTGGAGGCTACCACGTGCTTCCTCCGACACACGTCCAGCCAATCACCGCTTCTTTTCACCTGGCAGCGCGGATTCTCATCGAGAGGGCGTAGCGTGTGGGAGGATCACACTATCCCCCTCAAGTCCTATCCGCGCTTAGCAGGCGCCCCGACCGAACTGTAGGAGTCGCTGTTTACAACGACCCGGACCCACCCCGCCAGCTTCTCCCACCCTCTAATACAGCCAATTGTATTAGTGCAGACGGCCAGCCAAGCTGGTGACAACCCCGGAGCTGTGAGCTGGATTCGAACAGGCGAATCCAGCTCACAGCTCCGGGGTTGGTGACGAACGCAATCTCCGCTCGGCCACCTAACCGCCACGATAGAAGCTTCTTCTGAGTCTTTCTGTGCTCGCCTTGAGACTCCGGTATCGCTTGCCTGACCGCAGCAGTTCAAAGAGGCAGTTGTTCGGGTGACTGGAGTCTTTAATGATTCTCTTAGCCTTGCCCCTGCAACGCTTGTTGTAAATGTTCTGGAGGGTGGGGAGCCCCCCTCCAATTGTGTGTTCGGCTGAACGTGTCACTCTTTGTAGTCTGCTTCGGTCTTGTGCAGTGCTATTCCCAAACCAGGAGGTGATGTTGCCAGTCAAGATGCTCTCTATTGTACATGAGTAGAAGTTCTTAAGGATCTTCTGACTGACTTGGAACTTCCTTAGTCGCCTGAGGAAGTAGAGGCGTTGTCGTGCCTTCTTCACAACACTGTCAATGTGTGTGGTCCATGTCAAGTCCTCGGATATGTAGGCTTGTTCTGGTTTGTTCTGGAGACTGGTGTATGAGTCCAGGGCAGCCAGGTGATGTACCATGAGCTTTATACAAAAACTCTCTAAGATAAAGATTGCATCTTCTCACGGGCGGCCGGGTAGCGCAGCGGACTAAGCTAATTCAATGAATAATTCATAATGTTTTACATACCTGAGCAGGTGAGGCCAACAGTCTTGCCAGGTGAGTTGGTGTTTATTTCTGAGTCTGACGTCAAACAGTCCAGGAGACGGAACTCGTTGCCTTTACACTTGAAATCTTTGGTCCAGATTGGACCCTCTCCTTCTCCATAGAGCGCCCCCTCAAGGGCCAAAAGAGCCCCACAGCCAACCTGCCTACAGACCACCTCTGCATCCTGCTTGTCAAAGTCAACTTCAAATAGTGACCTCCACACCTGATCAGACTTCATCTCCACTCTGCCTGAACACAGACCAGATCCATTCACAAGCCTCACCGAGTACCCTGTACACACACACACACACACACACACACACACACACACACACACACACACACACACACACACACACACACACACACACACACACACACACACACACACACACACACACACACACACACACACACACACACACACACACACACACACACACACACACACACACACACACACAGTCAGAGAGAAGAAAAAAAGTCAGAATTAAAAACAGCCTAGACACAGCGGATCAATTTAGCCGCTTTACATATTGAGCGTCATTATGTCAAATGTCCTATGTCACTGGTAATACCGGTGTTGTCATGAGTTTATTAGTCATGGGAAACTTCACATCACCGCAGCAACCTTAGTACGGTCTCATTATTCTGACAAATCCACACGCAGGCAAATATTTTTTAGCAATTCACATGAGCCATCTGATGTCATACAGCTGTCTTAACGGATTTATTGATTTTAAATGCTTAAGAATGTTTTCTAATTACTCTGTTGCAATTGACTATGTTAATGTGCTACCACTGAAATGCATGGCAATGTATTTAGCCAGAAGGTATTATAGAACTATTATAAAAACTATTTTCTTTACATATACTACCTGTAAGACTGACATCAAAACTACCTGTAGGACTGCTGACAAAACTACCTGTAGGACTGACATCAAAACTACCTGTAGGACTGCTGTCAAAACTACCTGTAGGACTGACATCAAAACTACCTGTAGGACTGACATCAAAACTACCTGTAGGACTGCTGACAAAACTACATGTAGGACTGCTGACAAAACTACCTGTAGCTGCTGTCAAAACTACCTGTAGGACTGCTGACAAAACTACCTGTAGGACTTCTGTCAAAACTACCTGTAGGACTGACATCAAAACTACCTGTAGGACTGACATCAAAACTACCTGTAGGACTGACATCAAAACTACCTGTAGGACTGCTGACAATTCATAAGTTTAGTTAAAAATAAATATATATAGAGAGAGAGCACAATTACAGTTGACAAGTATAGTATGAGGAGGTAGAAATGTATATTCTTTTATTTTTTATCCACCTTTTCTCCCATCCCAATTCCATTGTGCCAATTCTTCCCTCCCCTGTCTTGAATGTTGCTCGCATATGCCCCCCACTGGCTGGTTGTAGGGAGGATAGAAGCCTTGCATCATGTGTCCCCTCCACCTGAATTCTTTCCCCAATATATTTCCAGTTCCGCGTTCGCCTTCTGCGCTCTGATTGGCCACTGACTGGTCGCGCCAATCGTGTGACGGCAAGTTCTTTCACCGGTTAAGCTTAGGCACTCTTTCGAAGTTGGTTAAGGTTAGAGTTAGTCTTAGAGCAGGGCGATAGAACACCAGCCCTGATTCCAAACTCTAACCTTAACCAACTTCGAAATAGTCGCCTAAGCTTAACCAGTGATAAACTAG
>NW_028173141.1:0-19454 GCF_963971535.1 Notolepis coatsorum
GGGGGGCAGAGAGAGAGAGAGGGCAGAGAGAGGGGCAGAGAGAGAGAGAGATAGTCATAAATGGGGGGGGGGGCAGAGAGAGAGAGCCAGAGAGTGGAGAGAGAGAGGAGAGAGAGAGATAGAGAGAGAGAGAGAGAGAGAGAGAGAGAGAGAGAGAGAGAGAGAGAGAGAGAGAGAGAGAGAGAGAGAGAGAGAGAGAGAGAGAGAGGAGAGGCAGAGGAGAATCGATGAAGGCTTCAGAAGAATGAGAGGAGTGAGAATAGAGAGTGAATCATTCAGTTTGGAGAGCCCCCCCCTCCCCTCCCCCTCCCCTCTGGGCTCGGAGGCGTGGCCTGTTGTTATTTATAAAGCCTCACAGCACCAGGCTCCTCCTCCTCATCTGCAGTCTGCCAGGCGGTTATCATTTAAATACTGTGGTGATGTCATAACCAAGGAGCATCGGAGGAGTCACAGGAAGTGTTGCTTACATTTACATTTAGTAATTTAACCATTTCACTACCACACTACAGAAGGTTAACTCTTTCACTACCACACTACAGAAGGTTAACCTTTCACTACCACACTACAGAAGGTTAACCTTTCACTACCACACTACAGAAGGTTAACCTTTCACTACCACACTACAGAAGGTTAACTCTTTCACTACCACACTACAGAAGGTTAACCTTTCACTACCACACTACAGAAGGTTAACCTTTCACTACCACACTACATAAGGTTAACCTTTCACTACCACACTACAGAAGGTTAACACTTTCACTACCACTAACTACAAAGTTAACCCTTCCACTACCACACACACACAGGTAAACCCTTTCACTACAACTACAGAAGGTTAACCCTTTCACTACCACACTACAGAAGGTTAACCCTTTCACTACCACACTACAGAAGGTTAACCTTTCACTACCACACTACAGCAGGTTAACCTTTCACTACCACACTACAGAAGGTTAACCTTTCACACCCACACCTACAGAAGGTTAACCTTTCACTACCACACTACAGAAGGTTAACCCTTTCACTACCACACTACAGAAGGTTAACCTTTCACTACCACACTACAGAAGGTTAACCCTTTCACTACCACACTACAGAAGGTTAACCTTTCACTACCACACTACAGAAGGTTAACCTTTCACTACCACACTACAGAAGGTTAACCTTTCACTACCACACTACAGAAGGTTAACCTTTCACTACCACACTACAGAAGGTTAACCTTTCACTACCACACTACAGAAGGTTAACCCTTTCACTACCACACTACAGCAGGTTAACCTTTCACTACCACACTACAGAAGGTTAACCTTTCACTACCACACTACAGAAGGTTAACCCTTTCACTACCACACTACAGAAGGTTAACCCTTTCACTACCACACTACAGAAGGTTAACCCTTCACTACCACACTACAGAAGGTTGATCTTTCACTACCATACTACAGAAGGTTAACCCTTTCACTACCACACTACAGGAAGGTTAACCCTGTCACTACCACACTACAGACGGTTAACCTTTCACTACCACACTGCAGAAGGTTAACCCTTTCACTACCACACTACAGAAGGTTAACCTATCACTACCACACTACAGACGGTTAACATTTCACTACCACACAGTAGAAATCCACTATAAATCACAGGGCTATTACCAACATAATACTAACAATCATGACAGCCCTAAAATATATGTAGATTAAAGATTAAAGATATACACAGATTAATTACAATACAACTACAACACATAAATGCTCTTGCTCGTCCCGTCCCCCCTCCCCGTCCCCCCCCCCCCCCCCCCCCCACCGGACCCCCTTGAATACATCCATTATTCCGCTTGATACCAAGGATTAAAAGTTCATATAATGCTTTATCCTCTCCACCACTTCTAACCAGATTGCTATGCTGGCTTCATTAACACCTAGAATTCAGAAGGTTGACCCTTTCACTACCACACTACAGAAGGTTAACCCTTTCACTACCACACTACAGAAGGTTAACCCTTTCACTACACACTACAGAAGGTTAACCCTTTCACTACCACACTACAGAAGGTTAACTGAATGCTTTTATCCAAAGCTACTTACAGATTGTCAACAACAAGTCAGCAGGAAAGGTACAACTCCGGCAGCTAAGGGTCAGTAAGATTGTTCGTCAAACAGTGTTGAACTTGAATGCTACACTCTGAGTGCATAGTAGTATAGACATATTAGCATGATCGGTAGTAGTATACGTATAATAGCATAGTAGAAAGGTACATACTAGTAAAAGACAATAAGACTTTTTTCTTTTGCCTGATGCCTGTATAACAAATATAATAATTGTTGAGAGCACCAGGCTTTACACCTCCCCCAGGGTTTTCAGAGTAGCCTACAACCAAAGCAGTCAACTGTACCACTAGTTACACATTATGCTAATATCAGTAGTTATACCACTAGTTACACATTATGCTAATAGCAGTAGTTATACCACTAGTTACACATTATGCTAATAGCAGTAGTTATACCACTAGTTACACATTATGCTAATATCAGTAGTTATACCACTAGTTACACATTATGCTAATAGCAGTAGTCATACCACTAGTTACACATTATGCTAATAGCAGTAGTTGTACCACTAGTTACAATGAACTAGTTTATAGTTTATAGTTCTTTTTTCAATATGTTGCTGCAAACTATTATTTGTCAAAATTATTATTTATTAGTATTGTATTATTATTATTGCCACAACCCATATAGAACCACAGACAGCAATCAGAATACTGGCATTTCTTTCACACTGTGATTATATATCAGTGTTTCCCCGACCATTGACTTGAAGTGCGGCCCGCATCGCACTAGTCTCTCTCTCTGTGCGTAACACGCGTGCATGCGTGCGTGTGTGTGCGCGCGCCCCAAATCTGCCACAGTTTTGAACGAAGTTTTACTGTGATAAGAGCGCAGAGAATGAACGCGTTCACAATTACATTCATCTAGCTGAAATACCCTACGTTCAGTTCATGTTCGCCCAAAATATGAACGAGTTCATGAACGTGTTCAGGTACATCACTGGTTGTACCGCCAGTTAAACATTACGCTAATAGCAGTAGTCATACAACCGGTTAAACTGAGAGACCTAGGGACGAGAATAAGGAGACTCATCATTTTTTATTTTCAATTCACTGTTGGACACAAATATTTTGACGCCGAACCTTGAGATCGTCGACTCACTTTTGGCTACTCCTCTGTTGCCTACACCAATTAAACCCTTTCACTGCCGCACTACCAGGCCGGTTAACCCTTTCACTGCGACGATACAGAAGGTTAACCCTTTCACTGCCACACGGCAGCAGGTTAACGCCATCACCGCGACAATACAGAAGGTCAACAACCCTTTACTATCACACTACAACCGTCTGTAGTGTGATAGCAAAGGGTTAACCTTCTGTAGTGTGGTAGTGAAAGGGTTAAACCCCCTTTTCCTCAGCGAGAGGGCCAGGCAGCATGTGAGATATAGCCTCTGACGAGAAATGTGAGATTTGTGCAAGTGTCCTCGATGCCTCCGTAGCAAGCGGTCTCCCTCTGGTCTCCCTTCGGCCCGCCTGTACGTTAATGCCAAGCAAGCAGTGCAAAAATGCTTCCGCATTCGTCACCGCACGCTAGTGCGGTAAAGCGCCCTTCTTTTCAGACAAATGCTACCGTGCGTGCACCGGCGGCGGCGTGCTCGCTCAGGTGCGTGCGTGCGCCGGCGTGCTCGCGCGAGGTGCCCGCGCATGCGACACGAGCGGAGCTCAATATATATAAGTCACCGCCCCTTATTCAGTATCCAACAAATAGCTCAATTGGCTAGGACACATGGCTGTGGATCCTATGGCTTGTTTGCTGGCGAGTTCGAATCCCATCGAAAATATTTTTTAACGTGATTTTTTTTTAACGTGTATTCTTTCGCCGATTAAGGTTAGGCATTGTTTCGGAGTTGGTTAAGGTTAGAACGGTTAAGTTTAGGCGCTGTTAAGGAGCTGGTTAAGGTTAGAGTTTGTCAAAGAGAATGGCAATATAATTTCTATGGTTAAGGTTAAGGTTAGGCATTGTTTCGGAGTTGGTTAAGGTTAGAACGGTTAAGTTTAGGCGCTGTTAAGGAGCTGGTTAAGGTTAGAGTTTGTCAAAGAGAATGGCAATAGACAGCCTATTTCCGCGAAAATGAAAGGCGCATTACTGCATGCCACTACGGTAAATTTTTGCACTGCTTGCTTGGCATAAAGCTACACGCCTTCGGCCCATTGGCAGCTTAGATGTCTGTTTTTCACGCCGACATGTAAACAGACATTTTAGTCCCAACAGATGTCCCGTGATGAAGCTCTTTTTGCCCTCCGTTTCATTTTGGAGACATAAAAAAAAAGGCTAGTCTGGGGGAACGATCGAGGCCATACACTTGAGTTGTTGTTGTTGTTGGGAACGACCCAGATTATTGGTGTGAACTCAAAAGGCTGCTACACAGGGAGCAGAGAACACGGCGCGCAGAGGAGCCAGGCAGCTGCTGTTATGTCGCTGCCCTCGTAGCACCAGGTTAACATGGAGGGATGGACTGCATTTATATAACAATATATATATATATATATATAATAGGGATGTCCGATATTATCGGCCGATATCAGCAGTAAAATGTGATATCGGAAAATATCGGTAAAAAAACAATAACAATAACAATAACAATATATATATATATATATATATATATATATATATATATATATATATATATATATATATATATATATATATTAGGGCTGTCAGTTTATCGCGTTAATTAGATTAATTAATTACACAGCAAATTATCGCGTTATGAAAATTGGCGCAAAATTAATTACAGCCGACCTATATTTACTTTAGACAAGTGGCAAATCGGTGCGCTTTTATTTTGAAATCCACGCTTGAGTTGGGCGTATTAAACTTGGCCCATTGAATGACCCGTAGCCTACTTGATCGTCACTTCACACATGCGTCGTCTATCAAACAAAACAAACACACAAAGGAATTAGCTCAGCTGGAACAAGATGTCAGCATCACCCGAGGCGATACTCCTGGGACCTATGAACGGCAAGTTCAATTTCAAAAAGAATATAGATGGGACAGTAAACAAGACCATTGTAATATGTAGCTTATGTCAAAAAGAATTTGCGTATCACCGAAGCTGCTCTAGTCTAACGTATCACATGAACGCTAAACATGTCCAGGCAAGTTGTTCGAGCAGCTCCAGTGTAGCTAACGTTAGCTCCAGAGCAACTCGCACGCTTCGTCAAACCACTCTTGGAGAATTACCGTTAGGCAAACGGTTGAGTAAATCCACCACAGACAAACTAACCAACAGCGTCGCGAAGTGGATAGCAAAATCTTGTAGGCCAATAGCTATAGTGGAAGATAAGGGTTTAGCGGAGTCATTTCGAATAGCGTCGTCTGACCCAAATTACAAGCTACCCTCGAGAGCTACAGTGATGAAAAGGATCCACAACATGTATGACACAGAGAGGGAGGCGAGGGAAGAAGTGTTGGCACGGGCTGGCCCAATGGCCCTAACGGGTGATCACTGGACGTCGGTGGGCAATCATAATTATTTGGGTGTCACAGTGCACTTGATCGATACTGAGTGGAAACTGCAATCATTTGCATTAACGGTGACCAAAACTGTGGGCCGCCATTTCGCCGATGCGTGTGCTGAACAGTTCAACACAGTAATAGAGGAGTGGAATATAAAAGATAAAGTCACATCTATTGGGACTGATTCCGCCCGTAATATGATAGCAGCAGCGCGCTATATGCCGTTCCAGCACATGCCATGTGCTGCACACGTGCTGCAAAGAACCATCACAGTCTCCCTTGAGGACAGAAGCCTTGACACCACCCTGGCAAAGTGCCGCAAGATTGTAGGCCACTTCAAGCACAGCCCTGCCAGTACAGAAGAACTGCAGCAGCAGCAGACTGCCCTCGGACAAGCAAAAGAGCCCATGATACAAGATGTATCCACAAGGTGAGACTGTTTAACTACCTGTTGTATGCTTAGGGTAAATTTAGTGTGTGTGTGTGTTTATTTCTTTGTGTTCTGTACAATTGCATCATGCTGCATTAACAACCCCCAGTGGGACTAATAGTTATTTTATTGAATTGGAAGGTGGAATTCGACACTGGCCATGATCTCACGGTACCTGAGGAACCAGGAGGCTGTGACTGCCACTTTGGCCCAACAGAACCACAAGCTGTCCATGCTGACCCCCACAGAGTGTGACAAACTGAAGAAGCTGGAGCTTGTACTTGAGCCCTGCAGGTAAGTGTCTCTCCCTCTCTCTCTCCCCCCATACACCCCCCTCCTCTCTCTCTCTCCCCCATACACACACCTCACACCCCACTCTCTCTCTCCCATACACACACCTCACCCCCCAATCTCCCCCATACACACACCTATCTCTCTCCCATACACACACCTCACCCCCCCCTCTCTCCCCCATACACACACCTATCTCTCCCATACACACACCTCACCCCCCCTCTCTCCCCCATACACACACCTATCTCTCTCCCATACACACACCTCACCCCCCCCTCTCTCCGCCATACACACACCTATCTCTCCCATACACACACCTCACCCCCCCCTCTCTCCCCCATACACACACATATCTCTCTCCCATACACACACCTCACCCCCCCCCTCTCTCCCCCATACACACACCTCACCCCTCTCTCTCCCATACGCGTGTAACTGTTCCGCAACAGTAAGTGACTTCCGGGGTAGGCCTGATTGGCCCCGACAGGCACGTGACGCGCAACTTTCTCTGCCGCGCGGCACGCTCCGCGGAGCGGAGCGGCAGAGCTTGCGGAATGATGTAACCGTCCAAATCCGCTATGACTCTCATTCGGCGCTTTAGCTCACCTCGCAGAGCAGCGGTCCTGCGGTCCGTTGTTGACGAGTTCGAATCCCATTGAATTTATTTTTTTTAACGTGATTTTTTTTTTAACGTGTATTCTTTCGCCGGTTAAGGTTAGGCATGGTTAAGGTTAAGGTTAAGGTTAGGCATTGTTTCGGAGTTGGTTAAGGTTAGAACGGTTAAGTTTAGGCGCTGTTAAGGAGCTGGTTAAGGTTAGAGTTTGTGTTAGAGAATGGCAATATTCTTTCTATGGTTAAGGTTAGGCATGGTTAAGGTTAAGGTTAGGCATTGTTTCGGAGTTGGTTAAGGTTAGAACGGTTAAGTTTAGGCGCTGTTAAGGAGCTGGTTAAGGTTAGAGTTTGTGTTAGAGAATGGCAATAGACAGCCTATTTCCGCGCGACAGCTCTCAGCAGCCTCGTTGCGCGTCCTGAGTTTGCCGCGTCACGTGCCTGTCGGGGCCAATCAGGCCTACCCGGAAGTCACTTACTGTTGCGGAACCGGTACACGCCTCCCATACACACACCTCACCCCCCCCCTCTCTCCCCCATACACACACCTATCTCTCTCCCATACACACACCTCACCCCCCCTCTCTCCCCCATACACACACCTATCTCCCTCTCATACACACACCTTCACCTCTTTCTCTCTCGCTCTCTTGTTTCACTGCAGGTATGTGACTGAGCTCCTTGGAGGGGAAACCTACGTCTCATGCTCTGTGGTGCTCCCCGCACTCTGCCACCTAAACCGCATCATGGACCTCAACGAGGAGGATCCGGGCTACATGGTAAAGTTCAAGGCCAGCTTCACGAAGGACCTGGACGCACGCAAAGCGACCCTCAACAACAGATGGCTGAAGCTGGCTACAGCCCTCGACCCGCGATTCAAGGACTTGAAGAGCGTACCAAAGGACGAGAGGGATGAGGTGTGTGTGTGAATGAGAAGACCAGTGTTAAGTCCTTAGGCTGTCATGAAAAGTCTTATGCAACTAATTAATTGTCCCTCTTATTAGGTGTGGACCTGGCTTAAAGAGATGCTGCCAGGACCAGAAGCAGACAAAGCTGCTCCACAAGCCACAGAGGACGAGCCACCAGCGAAGAGGACCCTCCTCCTGCTGTCTTCAGACTCTGATTCAGATGAAGTCAGGGTACTGTCAGGACAATTAGACCTCTACAAAGCTGAGCCCAGCATCGGAATGAATGACTGTCCACTGGAGTGGTGGGCAGCTCACGCAAAAGCCTATGGACAGCTGTCTCCTCTTGCTCGCAAATATCTGGCTACTCCTGCTACCTCTGTGCCATGTGAGAGGCTATTTTCACTTGCAGGTCACATAGTCCAAAAGAAGAGGGCAGCCTTACTCTCAGACAATGTAAACAAGCTTGTTTGTCTTAGCAATTGGCTCAAGGAATAGATTTGTCATGCATACAGTAGACCCTGCACTAGACCCTGCACTAGACCCTGCAGTCATGCCCCAGACCCTGTAGTAGACCCTGTAGTCATGCCCCCAGAAACTGTAGTAGACCCTGTAGTCATGCCCCCAGACACTGTAGTAGACCCTGTAGTCATGCCCCCAGACACTGTAGTAGACCCTGTAGTCATGCCCCCAGACACTGTAGTAGACCATGCCCCCAGACACTGTACTAGACCCTGTAGTCATGCCCCCAGACACTGTACTAGACCCTGTAGTCATGCCCCCAGACCCTGTAGTCATGCCCCCAGACACTGTAGTAGACCATGCCCCCAGACACTGTACTAGACCCTGTAGTCATGCCCCCAGACACTGTAGTAGACCATGCCCCCAGACACTGTACTAGACCCTGTAGTCATGCCCCCAGACACTGTAGTAGACCATGCCCCCAGACACTGTACTAGACCCTGTAGTCATGCCCCCAGACCCTGTAGTCATGCCCCCAGACACTGTAGTAGACCATGCCCCCAGACACTGTACTAGACCCTGTAGTCATGCCCCCAGACACTGTAGTAGACACTGTAGTCATGCCCCCAGACACTGTAGTAGACACTGTAGTCATGCCCCCAGACACTGTAGTAGACACTGTAGTCATGCCCCCAGACACTGTAGTAGACACTGTAGTCATGCCCCCAGACACTGTAGTAGACACTGTAGTCATGCCCCCAGACACTGTAGTAGACCCTGTAGTCATGCCCCCAGACACTGTACTAGACCCTGTAGTCATGCCCCCAGACACTGTACTAGACCCTGTAGTCATGCCCCCAGACACTGTACTAGACCCTGTAGTCATGCCCCAGACACTGTACTAGACCCTGTAGTCATGCCCCCAGACACTGTACTAGACCCTGTAGTCATGCCCCCAGACACTGTAGTAGACCCTGTAGTCATGCCCCCAGACACTGTAGTAGACACTGTAGTCATGCCCCCAGACACTGTAGTAGACACTGTAGTCATGCCCCCAGACACTGTAGTAGACCCTGTAGTCATGCCCCCAGACACTGTAGTAGACCCTGTAGTCATGCCCCCAGACACTGTAGTAGACCCTGTAGTCATGCCCCCAGACACTGTAGTAGACACTGTAGTCATGCCCCCAGACACTGTAGTAGACCCTGTAGTCATGCCCCCAGACACTGTACTAGACCCTGTAGTCATGCCCCCAGACACTGTACTAGACCCTGTAGTCATGCCCCCAGACACTGTACTAGACCCTGTAGTCATGCCCCCAGAAACTGTAGTAGACCCTGTAGTCATGCCCCCAGACACTGTACTAGACCCTGTAGTCATGCCCCCAGAAACTGTAGTAGACCCTGTAGTCATGCCCCCAGACACTGTACTAGACCCTGTAGTCATGCCCCCAGACACTGTACTAGACCCTGTAGTCATGCCCCCAGACACTGTACTAGACCCTGTAGTCATGCCCCCAGACACTGTACTAGACCCTGTAGTCATCCCCCCAGACACTGTAGTAGACACTGTAGTAGACCCTGTAGTCATGCCCCCAGACACTGTACTAGACCCTGTAGTCATGCCCCCAGACACTGTAGTAGACACTGTACTAGACCCTGTAGTCATGCCCCCAGACACTGTAGTAGACACTGTACTAGACCCTGTAGTCATGCCCCCAGACACTGTAGTAGACACTGTACTAGACCCTGTAGTCATGCCCCCAGACACTGTAGTAGACACTGTACTAGACCCTGTAGTCATGCCCCTAGACCCTGTAGTCATGCCCCCAGACACTGTAGTAGACACTGTACTAGACCCTGTAGTCATGCCCCCAGACACTGTAGTAGACACTGTACTAGACCCTGTAGTCATGCCCCTAGACCCTGTAGTCATGCCCCCAGACACTGTACTAGACCCTGTAGTCATGCCCCCAGACACTGTACTAGACCCTGTAGTCATGCCCCCAGACACTGTAGTAGACCCTGTAGTCATGCCCCCAGACACTGTAGTAGACACTGTACTAGACCCTGTAGTCATGCCCCCAGACACTGTAGTAGACACTGTACTAGACCCTGTAGTCATGCCCCCAGACACTGTAGTAGACACTGTACTAGACCCTGTAGTCATGCCCCCAGACACTAGCTTGCTGTGGGCTGTTTTGATTTTTGAGGATACTGTAGCTTAGTGTAAACTGTTATTGGCTGTATCAGCAACAAATGTTACCTTATTGAGAGGTATGTTTTCATTCATTTTATTTTATTCAATTTAATAAAATTGATTTCTAAAGCATTCTTCACTTGCAGGTCACATAGTCCAAAAGAAGAGGGCAGCCTTACACACAGACAATGTAAACAAGCTGAAGCTTGTTTGTCTTAGCAATTGGCTCAAGGAATAGATGTCATGCATACAGTAGACCCTGTAGTAAACCCTGCACTAGACCCTGATTTTTGAGGATACTGTAGCTTAGTGTAAACTGTTATTGGCTGTATCGGCAACAAATGTTACCTTATTGAGAGGTATGTTTTCATTCATTTTATTTATTTATTCAATTTAATAGAATTGATTTCTAAAGCATTCTTCACTTGCAGGTCACATAGTCCAAAAGAAGAGGGCAGCCTTACACTCAGACAATGTAAACAAGCTGAGGAATAGATGTCATGCATACAGTAGACCCTGTAGTAGACCCTGCACTAGATCCTGCAGTAGACCCTGCAGTAGACCCTGATTTGAGGATACTGTAGCTTAGTGTAAACTGTTAGCTGTATCAGCAACAAATGTTACCTTATTGAGAGGTATGTTTTCATTTTATTTATTTTATTTATTTAATAAAATTGATTTCTAAAGCATTCTTCTTGGTGTATTTAATTGATCAGTCACCTGCCACAATAATGTAATGTCCTTGAATTTTAAATATTTATATGAATATGAAATATAAATATGCGATTAAAATGCGATTAATTAGATTAATTAATTACAAAACCTGTAATTAATTAGATTAAAAATTGTAATCGCCTGACAGCACTAATATATATATATATATATATATATATATATATATATATATATATATATATATATATATATATATATATATATATATATATTTTTACATTTATTTAACCTTTATTTACCCAGGCAAGCAAGTAAGAACCAATTCCTATTTTATTTATTGTCAAAAGTATGCATGTTGGTTTAATTCAACAACAAGAGATATGTAATGTTAATTTTTACTTTTTTAATGATCATATTTTGCACAGATAATGCTTACATTTAGAATGCCTTTTGAATGCATCCAGTGAAATTATTAGTTACCTGAAATTATTCTGTTTTTTTGGGGGGAAACCCTGCATATATCGGTATCGGTTGATATCGGTACCGGTATCGGAAATTAAGAGTTGGACAATATCGGAATATCGGTATCGGTAAAAAAGCCAATATCGAGCATCCCTAATATATATATATATATATATATATATATATATATATATATATATATATATATATATATATATATATATATATATATATATATATATATATATATATATATATATATTCATATATATATATATTAGGGGTGTAACGGTACACAAAATCCATATATCCTTATATATACTGTTTTTTAGTAATAACTAGAAAGTAATGGTATTTATTCAACAACAGGTGATTGATGAATGATACTAATACAAATCTATACAATGAGTATGGCTGCAGCACTGCAGATATACCCTACTCCAATGATCCACACACGGACATTACACAGTGTTGCACTCGCTACCCACTGGCTCTGCAGATATACCCTACTCGGTCTACAAGGCTCCGTTGATGTAGCATAGAGAATCTGTTGTGATTTTTGCACAATAAATATGCAACATTCTCTTTTGAGACTCCGCCTCAGACTCTTATCATTTGGCACTAAAAGCTAAACATTGTCACCGATATGGCTGTCCGCAACATGTCATTAATTCTGTACGCGAGGTGGTTCAGTGACGACGACTCGGTGAGCTAGGTTAGCTAGCAGGAGCTACCGAGAGATGGAAAGACTAACGTTACTGGTGAAAATGTGATTTACGTTGGAATACTCCTTTGCCAACTTGCTGTACTTTGCTTGCAGGTCTGCAGCCATTATTGCTGGATTATGAATAGCCCCGACGTTAGCCAAGGTAACGTTATGGCTAAACCTTTAATGTTAGTTAATGCTAGCTTTCGGTTAGCTGTTCAATGCTAAATAACACCAGCAAGCTCCCCGTCAACACCCCTCTCTCGGGAGGATGGCATTTAAGAAAGTATCTGCTGTTAAAATGACAAACAGCATTGACACTTTAATTCATGGCCGGTTAAACACACGTTTGTTTTATAATGCTCACAGCAGACCGCAGTGTTGTTGATAAATTACGTGGGGCCGGGGGGATTTAAGTTCCGCAAAAAAGGTTGACCATACCGTTGTAATCGTACGTGCACAGCTCGTACTGTACCGGAGGACCACATTGACGCGGTACAGTACGTATCCGCGTACCGTTACACCCCTAATATATATATATATATATATATATATATATATATATATATATATAATAGCTTTACAAATTATGCCTCACATTCACTCACACATTCACACATTCACTCACCTATTCACCATCTTACTTAACGTCTGTAGGGCGTGTCTCTCTGGAGGCGTGTCTTATTGTAGGACGACCACTCTGGAGGCGTGTCTTACTGAGCGTCTGCTGTCTGTAGGGTGGTCTCTCTGGAGGCGTGTCTTACTGAGCGTCTCTGGAGGCGTGTCTTACTTAACGGCTCTTCAGGGAGTTAATTGGTGAGAGACGTGTTTGTCGGCAGCATCTTCTAAATGTAATCAATCAAACGACATCTTACAAGTTCTGTACGACAAGTCATCAGGAAGGGCACAAGCAACTCTATCAGCTGAGTAACAATGTTCATCAAAGTGTTGAGTGCTACAGTGTAGGTTAGTTTATTAGGACAAGTGCATGACAGTACGGTTAGTTAGGGTTAGATATTTTTTATTTTTTTAGATAATGGTTGAAGAAGTGTGTGTGTGTGTGTGTGTGTGTGTGTGTGTGTGTGTGTGTGTGTGTGTGTGTGTGTGTGTGTGTGTGTGTGTGTGTGTGTGTGTGTGTGTGTGTGTGTGTGTGTGTGTGTGTGTGTGTGTGTGTGTGTGTGTGTGTGTGTGTGTGTGTGTGTGTGTGTGTGTGTGTGTGTGTGTGTGTGTGTGTTAGGGGCTGGTGATATTTATACAAAATATCATAGCACCATATTTGTCTTAGTTTTGATGGTGTAACAGTATTTATTTATTTTGTCTTCATCTTGTAAATTGTCACAGTGCTGTTTCAAAGGAAATTAATTATAATATATTACAGATCATTATATTATCAAAGGATACATTATATCATTATCATATCATTATTATATCATGAGCTCTCATCTGGCTGAAATGTTCGATGACAGGAACATTCATCTCTCTCTCTCTCTCTCTCTCTCTCTCTCTCTCTCTCTCTCTCTCTCT
Organism: Notolepis coatsorum; assembly: GCF_963971535.1. Taxonomy (NCBI): domain Eukaryota; kingdom Metazoa; phylum Chordata; class Actinopteri; order Aulopiformes; family Paralepididae; genus Notolepis; species Notolepis coatsorum. The sequence continues at coordinate 13,843 of NW_028173141.1, forward strand.
CTCTCTCTCGCTCTCTCTCGCTCTCTCCTGCTCCTCCTCCTCCTCTTCCTCTCCTGCTCCTCCTCCTCCCCCTCCCCCTCCCCCTCCTCCGACACGACCTTTAGGGCCTGACTCACACAAGGGACATGAAACAAAACAAGTTCTCATGAGCTCATCCCAAACTAGTCACCACCAGTTCCAAACATTACCATACCAAAGAGAGAGAGAGGGAGAGGGAGAGGGAGAGAGAGAGATGGAGAGAGAGAGAGATGGAGAGAGCGACAGAGAGGGAGGGAGAGGGAGAGAGAGAGAGCGAGAGAGGGAGAGGGAGAGAGAGAGCGACAGAGAAGAGGAAAGACAGAGAGAGGTAGGGGCGGGGGTGTGTGAGAGAGAGAGAGAGAGAGAGAGAGAGAGAGAGAGAGAGAGAGAGAGAGAGAGAGAGAGAGAGAGGGATGGAGAGAGCGACAGAGAAGAGGAAAGACAGAGAGAGGTAGGGGCGGGGGTGTGAGAGAGAGAGAGACAAAGGAGGGAGTGTTCTGAATCAGAAAGACTTTATTCATAAATTACAATGAATGAATGAATTTGTCAACAGTACAAAGACAGATCAACAAAGTCCAACAGTTTACAGTAACATATAGACATACACACAGTAACACACAGTAACACATAGTAACACACAGTCATACACACAGTAACACACAGTAGCGCTGCAGGGCTTGACGTTAACACAACCGCCAGATTCGATTAGGTTAGATTAGATCATCATGCAGCACAAGTATAGCACAACAAAAAGAAAAGTTTGGCGTCCAACCAGAGTGCAAATGTAACAGTAAAGTGCAATAGCGATATACAATGTACCGGTGATTAAAGGGGAACTATTTTACTATTTCTTTCACTATTTAGGCACTTTTACACAATTCCTGTGAGTTTATGGAACACCTCTGTAATTTTTTATTTTTTTTAATTCATTGTTTTGTATTTCTAATCAAGTCCTCAAAAACAGCATTTTTCTACCTCAAGATCTCGAGCCGTTTTGAGGCTGGGCTCCTAAACCACTGTGTGGCCTTCGAAGCATCTGGGACATTATCATGCAGCTGAGTCTCTCTGACATCACAAATCATCACATCTTCAGATGACTCAGTTCAGTGAGGGTGAATATTGTGAGAGGAGAATTGGAAGAATGCGCCAATATGAGAATTAGAGACATAGATCCTATTAATATAAGTCCACATAGCTAGGAAACAATGCTAAACACTGAAAGAGGCCATTTATAAGATAGTTCCCCTTTAAACAGGATTTTTTTTTGGCACTTCAGTGGCACTTTGAAAACGGAGGCCAAGAATTACCGCCCTCTCTCTTTGTTTTGGACCTCCGGAATAATTTTTTTGTAATTTTTGGAAATATGTGTCATTGATGTCATTGAGAAGCGCTATATAAATACAATTAATTATTAATATTATTATTATAGTTATCAGTATTATCAGAGAGAGAGAGAGAGAGAGAGAGAGAGAGAGAGAGAGAGAGAGAGAGAGAGAGAGAGAGAGATTCTGTGTGGTGGTGATGTACAGGGTGAATTTGTGTGTGTGTAGTTTCAAGTTCAAGTTTCTTTAATAGTTGTCATACAGAAGTACAGAATACTTTTATACAAAATGCTTCTTACTGTTACGCTCCAGAGACTGTGCTAGACAAGATAAGTATCAAATAACATAGTATAGCATGTAAATTAGAAGTAGAAAATGAGGTCACAGTGTTCAGTATAGACATATACAATGTTCGATGCAGAATAGACGTAACTGAGTTACCATATAATATACAATATACTATGCAGTGTACTAATATACAATACTATATAGTGCAAAGCAGAAATGGGATGAGGTACAATTTAGGTACAATTTACAGTAAGGTGTACGAGTTGTAGTGCAAATCCTTTATCAATAAATATAAAGTGTGGGGAGTGGGTGCTACAGTGTGTTTGTTTAAAGTGAGTGTGTGCGTGTGGATGTGTGTGCTATGTGCGTTTGATGGTTGTTGTGTAGTGTTCATTGTTCGTTGAGCAGCCTGATGGCCTGGGGATAGAAGCTTCTTCTGAGTCTTTCTGTGCTCGCCTTGAGACTCCGGTATCGCTTGCCTGACCGCAGCAGTTCAAAGAGGCAGTTGTTCGGGTGGCTGGAGTCCTTAATGATTCTCTTAGCCTTGCCCCTGCACCGCTTGTTGTAAATGTTCTGGAGGGTGGGGAGCCCCCCTCCAATTGTGCGTTCGGCTGAACGTGTCACTCTTTGTAGTCTGCTTCGGTCTTGTGCAGTGCTATTCCCAAACCAGGAGGTGATGTTGCCAGTCAGGATGCTCTCTATTGTACATGAGTAGAAGTTCTTAAGAATCTTCTGACTGACTTGGAACTTCCTTAGGCGCCTGAGGAAGTAGAGGCGTTGTCGTGCCTTCTTCACAACACTGTCAATGTGTGTGGTCCATGTCAGGTCCTCGGATATGTAGGCTCCGAGGTACTTAAAGCTGTTCACTCTCTCAACCGGTGCCCCATCGATGCTGAGGGGGCTGTAGTCCTTGACCCCCGACCTCCTGAAGTCCATAATCATCTCCCTTGTTTTGCTGAAGTTCAGGGAGAGGCTGTTTTCCTGGCACCATCCTGCCAGGACCTTGACCTCTTCCAGGTAGGCCCTCACCCCCAAACTAGAGTTCAATTTAATCCCTGTAGCGCCGTTTTGCCTCTATTACTGTCCTCCTTACGTTGTATCGCGCCACCTTGTGGTCATTCATGTTGCCTGCCACCAGGCCGTCGTTGTATGCTTTGGTGCGCGCTTTCAGAGCTTCACGGACGGATTTGTCTACCCAGGGTTTTTGATTTGGGTAAACTTTAATTGTGGTAGTGGGGATTGTTTCTTCCACCAAAGTACGAACAAAGTCCAGCACTGTCTCCGTGTAGACATTAATGTTATCTGTGTATGTACAGTATGTGTGTGTATGTGTGTGTGTGTGTGTGTGTACAGTATGGATGTGTAAGTGTGTGTGTGTGTGTGTGTGTGTGTGTGTGTGTGTGTGTGTGTGTGTGTGTGTGTGTGTGTGTGTGTGTGTGTGTGTGTGTGTGTGTGTGTACATTATGCAGGGCTCTACGCTTTTTTAGGATTATTATTAGGAGCACAAAGAAATTTAGGGGCACACATTAATAAATTTAGGAGCACAGTGAAACATTTTGAATTTATTAACAAACTATTTATCACATGCATAATATGCGTGCGTGCGTGCGTGTGTGTGTGCGTGTGCATACTAAGGGCCACACATCTGTGCAATAGCACATACCACCAAAATCACACATTGGCCCATGCCTACTAGACGCAAAGGGTATCGGTTGTCCAGCTGCTGCTGTATGTTGTAGTGTCGTCACGATACCAATTTTATTACTTGGATACCGATAGGAAAGGTAATGGAATATATGATTAGATGCCGGAACATGGAAAATTCTTTATACAATTCTTTAATTAATTATAATTTAAATTCATATATTTTGACGCTGTTGAAATGTAAATAATAAAAAAAAATCTAATAATTCCGTTACAGCTGCTGAGCTATAATACTATATAGCTAATGTCCATCAATATCTTCCTTTTGAATGAAATATGTTCAAGAATCTAATCAGGACTGTTAGCAGAGAGGGAGAGAGAGGGAGAGAGAGGGAGAGAGAGGGAGGGAGGGAGGGAGGGGGGGATGGACGGACGGAACCTGCCCCCACTTCCCTCACTTTTGGATGCCTCTGAGCGTTCCCGGTGATAACTTAGTTAGCGTTAACAGCTAACATTATTTAAGGTTTTAGCAAAAGGATGCAAAGCATGTTAGACAATTGTGTGGCTTTAACTGATCGGTGCAATTTGCGCCGGCCGTTGTGAATTGGGAGTGTTTTTGGACGAGGCTCATTTGCATAGAAAGGGAATCATGTTCCGCCCATATTACCTCATTTAAATACGCGCTGATAGCACCGGACGCAATGCTGACGGAACGCAGTTACCACCTCATTTCACCCGTGGCGCCTCCTCTGTGGATACTAGCAAACTGAGTTTCAGAGCTATTTGCACCGACTTAGCGTCAGAAAAAGCTGCACAATACCTTTGTGAATTCGCCCCTCAGACATTGTTTCCTGATACTGACAGTGTTTCTCTCTCTCTGCTTTCTCTCTTTCTCCCTCTCTCTCCCTCTCTCTCAATTTCTACCTCCCTCGCTCCCCTCCCTTTCCTCTCTCTCTCTCCCCATCCCTCTCTCTCTCTCCCCTCTCTCTCTCTCTCTCTCTCTCTCTCTCCCCATCCCTCTCTCCTCTCTCCCCTCACTCTCTCCTCTCCCCTCTCTCTCTATCCCCTTCCTCTCTCCTCTCTCCCCTCTCTCTCTCTCCCCCTCCCTCTCTCTCCTCTCTCCCCTCCCTCTCTCCTCTCTCCCCTCTCTCTCTCCCCCTCCCTCTCTCCTCTCTCCCCTCTATGTCCCCCCCCTTGTGCCTCTATCTCCCCTCCCTCTCTCATCTCCCCCCTCTTGCCTCTCTCCTCTCTCCCCTCCCTCTCTCCTCTCCCCTCTCTCTCTCCCCTCTCTCTCCCCTCCCTCTCTCCTCTCTCCCCGCTCTCTCTCCCCTCCCTCTTGCCTCTCTCCCCTCTATCTCCCCTCCCTCTCTCATCTCTCCCCTCCCTCTCTCCTCTCTTCCCTCTCTCTCCCCTCCCTCTCTCTCCTCTCTCCCCTCTCTCTCTCCCCTCCCTCTCTCTCTCCTCTCTCCCCTCCCTCTCCTCTCTCCCCTCCATATCTACCCTCCCTCTCCCCTCTCTCCCCTCCCTCTCCCCTCTCTCCTCTCTCCCCTCTCTCTCCCCTCCCCCTCTATCTCCTCTCTCCCCTCCCTCTCTCCTCTCTCCCCTCCCTCTCTCCTCTCTCCCATCCCTCTCTCCTCTCTTCCCTCCATCTCTCCTCTATCCCCTCTCTCTCCCCTCCCTCTCTCCTCTCTCTCTCTCCCCTCCCTCTCTCCTCTCTTCCCTCTCTCTCTCCTCTCTCCTCTCTCTCTCCCCTCCCTCTCTCCTCTCTCCCCTATCTCTCTCCTCTATCCCCTCCCTCTCTCCTCTCTCTCTCTCTCTCTCTCTCTCCCATCCCTCTCTCATCTCTCCCCTCTCTCTCTCCTCTATCCCCTCCCTCTCTCCTCTCTCTCTCTCTTCCCTCCCTCTCTCCTCTCTCTCTCTCCCCTCCATCTCTCTCTCCTCTCTCCTCTATCCCCTCTCTCTCCTCTCTCTCTCTTTCCCCTCCCTCTCTTCCCTCCCTCTCTCCTCTCTCTCTCTCCCCTCCCTCTCTCATCTCTCCCTCTATCCCTCTCTCCCCTCCCTCTCTCTCTCTCTCCCCTCCCTCTCTCCTATATCCCCTCTCTCCCCTCCCTATCTCCTCTCTCTCTCTCCCCTCCCTCTCTCATATATCCCCTCTCTCCCTCCCTATCTCCTCGCTCTCTCTCCCCTCCCTCTCATCTATCCCTCTCTCCCTCCCTATCTCCTCTCTCTCTCTCCCCTCCCTATCTCCTCTCTCTCTCTCCCCTCCCTCTCTCCTCTCTCTATCTCATCTCTCCCATCCCTCTCTCCTCTCTCTCTCTCTCTCTCTCTCCCCTCCCTCTC
>NW_028173140.1:0-17500 GCF_963971535.1 Notolepis coatsorum
CTGTCTCACCCCGCCTGCAGCTGTCTCACCCTGCCTGCCTGCAGCTGTCTCACCCCGCCTGCAGCTGTCTCACCCTGCCTGCCTGCAGCTGTCTCACCCTGCAGCTGTCTCACCCCGCCTGCAGCTGTCTCACCCTGCAGCTGTCTCACCCCGCCTGCAGCTGTCTCACCCTGCCTGCCTGCAGCTGTCTCACCCCGCCTGCAGCTGTCTCACCCTGCCTGCCTGCAGCTGTCTCACCCTGCAGCTGTCTCACCCCGCCTGCAGCTGTCTCACCCTGCAGCTGTCTCACCCCGCCTGCAGCTGTCTCACCTTGCAGCTGTCTCACCCCGCCTGCAGCTGTCTCACCTTGCAGCTGTCTCACCCCGCCTGCAGCTGTCTCACCTTGCAGCTGTCTCACCCCGCCTGCAGCTGTCTCACCTTGCAGCTGTCTCACCCCACCTGCAGCTGTCTCACCCTGCAGCTGTCTCACCCCGCCTGCAGCTGTCTCACCCTGCAGCTGTCTCACCCCGCCTGCAGCTGTCTCACCCTGCAGCTGTCTCACCCTGCCTGCAGCTGTCTCACCCTGCTCACCCCGGATTGTCCAGAGATCTAGGTTTATCAATCTTTTTGATAAAGATTAGGTGCGAAAAAGTTACTATAGCTCAGCCGAAAAAGTGCATTGGTCTCTCCGTGTTCAGGAGACTCAGGCGTATAAAAGTCTATTGGATCATGTCTCCAGCGCCCCCCACAGCCGTAGCTTTTTTTCTTCTCCCCCCCGCTCTCTCTCCCATGAGCTCAATGTAACGCGGAAGTGCAGTATAGTGGGTGGGAGGGGGGGTGGTGGCGTGGAGCTTAGCAAGGCTCCTCCTCTCTCTGACACCATGGCGGTTAACCGTCTGTAGTGTGGTAGTGAAAGGTTAACCTTCTGTAGTGTGGTAGTGAAAGGTTAACCGTCTGTAGTGTGGTAGTGAAAGGTTAACCGTCTGTAGTGTGGTAGTGAAAGGTTAACCGTCTGTAGTGTGGCAGTGAAAGGGTTAACCTTCTGTAGTGTGGTAGTGAAAGGTTAACCTTCTGTAGTGTGGTAGTGAAAGGTTAACCATCTGTAGTGTGGCAGTGAAAGGGTTAACCGTCTGTGGTGTGGTAGTGAAAGGTTAACCGTCTGTAGTGTGGCAGTGAAAGGGTTAACCATCTGTAGTGTGGTAGTGAAAGTGTTAACCTTCTGTAGTGTGGTAGTGAATGGTTAACCTTCTGTAGTGTGGTAGTGAAAGTGTTAACCTTCTGTAGTGTGGTAGTGAAAGGAAAGGGTTAACCTTCTGTAGTGTGGTAGTGAAAGGAAAGGGTTAACCTTCTGTAGTGTGGTAGTGAAAGGTTAACCTTCTGTAGTGTGGTAGTGAAAGTGTTAACCTTCTGTAGTGTGGTAGTGAAAGGGTTAACCGTCTGTCGTGTGGTAGTGAAAGGTTAACCTTCTGTCGTGTGGTAGTGAAAGGGTTAACCTTCTGTAGTGTGGTAGTGAAAGGGTTAACCTCCTGTCGTGTGGTAGTGAAAGGGTTAACCTTTTGTAGTGTGGTAGTGAAAGGTTAACCTTCTGTCGTGTGGTAGTGAAAGGTTAACCTTCTGTCGTGTGGTAGTGAAAGGTTAACCTTCTGTAGTGTGGTAGTGAAAGGTTAACCTTCTGTAGTGTGGTAGTGAAAGGTTAACCTTCTGTAGTGTGGTAGTGAAAGGTTAACCTTCTGTAGTGTGGCAGTGAAAGGGTTAACCTTCTGTAGTGTGGTAGTGAAAGGTTAACCTTCTGTAGTGTGGTAGTGAAAGGTTAACCGTCTGTAGTGTGGCAGTGAAAGGGTTAACCGTCTGTAGTGTGGTAGTGAAAGGTTAACCTTCTGTAGTGTGGTAGTGAAAGGTTAACCGTCTGTAGTGTGGCAGTGAAAGGGTTAACCTTCTGTAGTGTGGTAGTGAAAGGGTTAACCTTCTGTTGTGTGGTAGTGAAAGGTTAACCTTCTGTAGTGTGGTAGTGAAAGGTTAACCTTCTGTAGTGTGGTAGTGAAAGGTTAACCGTCTGTAGTGTGGCAGTGAAAGGGTTAACCATCTGTAGTGTGGTAGTGAAAGTGTTAACCTTCTGTAGTGTGGTAGTGAAAGGAAAGGGTTAACCTTCTGTCGTGTGGTAGTGAAAGGTTAACCTTCTGTAGTGTGGCAGTGGAAGGTTAACCTTCTGTAGTGTGGTAGTGAAAGGTTAACCTTCTGTAGTGTGGTAGTGAAAGGTTAACCGTCTGTAGTGTGGTAGTGAAAGGGTTAACCTTATGTAGTGTGGTAGTGAAGGGTTAACCTTCTGTCGTGTGGTACAGTAGTGAAAGGGTTGAAACAGTTGCCTAGCAACAACAGCACTTCCACCCCCAAAACACCTGGTAGTGAAAGGTTAACCGTCTGTAGTGTGGTAGTGAAAGGGTTAACCTTATGTAGTGTGGTAGTGAAGGGTTAACCTTCTGTCGTGTGGTACAGTAGTGAAAGGGTTGAAACAGTTGCCTAGCAACAACAGCACTTCCACCCCCAAAACACCTGGTTGTTGCTGGAACAGACGTGTCCAGAGGACAGATTTCAGGACACTGGTATTTTATTTGTGTTTTTGGGGGCGAGCTGTAACCCAGATCCATCCTACAGCCGGAGAACTGACGGCAGCAGAACTACTCGAGAACTACTAGGAATGTCACTGATCACTGAGTGTGACTTCCACCTGAACTGCACAGACTACAACGTACAGTGTAATGTATGACGTATATCACGCCAGTTAGGGCACCTTGTGTATACTGTATACTTTACTTACTCATGGTATATATTCAGATTGCCCATATTTATTGTAACGTATAATATAACTGATAGGGCATACAGACCCTCCTCTGCACCTTTGATCACACTGTCTACTTGCTCAAATGCTTATATTCAGAGTTAATTATATTGTTTACACTGCTTATTTAAACGTTTTCTACTGTACTATAATTGTATTGCCTATATTTATGTCTTTCTACTATTCCCCTGTCCTTACCTGCCCCCCCCCCCCCCCCCCACATGCTGCTATGATGCCTGCATTGTATTGTCTATATTTACAGCATGTCTTTCTACTATTCCCCTGTCCTTACCTGTACCCCCCCCCCCCTCCCCCATGCTGCTATGATGCCAGCATTTCCAATAAAGGAAATTCAGTAAAGGAATGAGGAAATATAGGAATATCTTATGGCACAATGCGCTGTGTGTATGTGACTCACGCTCGGCGATAATGAGTGGCGGGTAGAAGAGGAAGTAGCCCACTAGCTCGGCAGTCAGCTGGCCCAGTAGGTACGAGGCTGTGGTCCCGTTCAGGAACGCGGTCCCGTTCCTCACGGCGTAGACCAGCGACACGGTGGGAGCGTCTGCCACCTGAGCCACGCGCAGCATCTACAGGGTTAACAGGTGAGGGACAGGCCCAGAATGAACAGGAGATATAGCCCTATTAAACCCTTTCACTGCCACACTGAAAGGGTTTACTTTCTGTAGTGTGGTAGTGTAAGGGTTAATTTTCTGTGGTGTGGTAGTGTAAGGGTTAATTTTCTGTGGTGTGGTAGTGAAAGGGTTAACCCGCTGTGGTGTGGTCGTGAAAGTGTTAACCTTCTGTAGTGTGGTAGTGAAAGGGTTAACCCTATGTGGTGTGGTAGTGAAAGGGTTAACCTTCTGTAGTGTGGTAGTGAAAGGGTTAACCCTATGTGGTGTGGTAGTGAAAGGGTTAACCTTCTGTAGTGTGGTAGTGAAAGGGTTAACCTTCTGTAGTGTGGTAGTGAAAGGGTAATTTTCTGTGGTGTGGTAGTGAAAGGGTTAACCCTCTGTGGTGTGGTCGTGAAAGTGTTAACCTTATGTAGTGTGGTAGTGAAAGGGTTAAAAAAAACTCTTGAACACACACACACTGTACCTTAATATGCACATACACTATATGCAAGACACTTTCTGTAAATAATTGACTATTTAATTACCTCATTTAATATTTTATTATATTTTATCTTACTACTACTACTTATTGTTACCATTCTTGTATTGGTAACATTGGTGTTTCTTAATTGTGCACTGTTGAGTCTGAGCTCGAAACACAACGATTTCATTACCTGCAATGCCCCTGTATTGTTGTGTATTTGACACATAAATAACTTCAACTTCAACTTGAAAACAGAGAAGAGGGCATGAGAACTGTCTAGACCTGTCTCAAACCCTGCCCCTTTTCTTGATCCTCCAATCACAGCTGTCGCTTACCTCTGACTTCCTCGTACAAACTTTGTCCAATGCAGAGATGGTGCATTTTTTTTATAACGCGCTTTACAATTTTCATCACATTTCACCAACTCACTCACACATTCACACACTGACGGCGGAGGCAACCATGCAAGGTGCCAACCTGCTCATCGGGAGCAATTAGTGTCTTGCTCAAGGACACACTGACCCAGCGGGAATCGAACCGGGAACCTCCGGATTAGCAGACAGCCGCTCTACCTCCCGAGCCACTGTAGTACAGCTTCACGTTCGATGCTAAACCGTCGTTGGCAGATTACACCCGAGGCACCTCATTAACGGTTAATACGAACATCAACCCCCTCGAACACAATCAAATCACATTCCAGAAGCAGCTTTGATTTAAAATGGCAAACAAACAATACGCTCAGGGATAATAATAATAACACACAGCGTGCATACTAGACTACAAAACAATTTTTAACTACCAATAAAATAAAAAGGTGGAATAAAATCCAATGAAATATGAACTAAATTAAGATAGAAGCACAATAGACTATAATATAATTATTATGAAATAAAATTAGACCAGGGCTGTACAACTGTAAAATAAAAATGGGATATAAACTAAAGAACCTTTCAAGAACATAGGAGATGAGTGCCACCTTATATACACAGCAGAAACGACATTAGCGCTACATAATCCAACATGCGTTACTGTAGAATGCAGTATGTCAACACCCACACAGAGCTTCTAGCCCCAGGCCATCAGGATGCTCAATGGCTCCATGTAACAACCCACCATCTACACTCATTGCACACACTCACTTTTAAACAAACACTCACCTTAACACTCACTTTAGACACTTTAACACTACATTATATTTATCTATTTATTAATTTAAAGAGATCTGCACTACATTCATACCTCATTTGCAATTGCACCCTACCTCAAAGTTTTGTACCTAATTTTCTGCATTGTACCTCACTGTTTACACATTTTTACTCACTGTACTTAGACTGTACCTAGGTTGTACTTTAGATTGTATATTATACAAGATACAAGATACAAGAGTTTTATTTGTCACGGCATACAAGTATACAATGAAATGCGGGGGGTCTTGCCCAGCAACGATGTGCATAATTACAATAGTAATATATAATAAGAATCCAATAGAACAACATTGTGCAATAACAAGTAACAACGTAGGGCATATCGGTATATGTACATGAGTTATTTACAGTGTTGGGACTAACGCGTTACAAAGTAACGCGTTACAGAAACAAAGTTACTTTTTGCCGCAACTAGTACTCTAACGCATTACTTTTGAAATTCAGTAACGCTACTTACGTTACTGAATGGTTTGTTAGTTCGTTACTGCGTTCTTTTTATGTAGATTCATAGCGAGCATTCTTATTTCGCCTGCGTTTGTTTTGTTTACTGTAGACTGAAAGGCGCTATATAAAACGAAGTATTATTATTATTATTATTTCTTTCCGTAGCCTCATTCTGGTTTTCGCACTTCTGATTGGCCACTGACGTTCTGAAAGAAATAGACGCTCTCTACAGTAAACAGAGGACGCTCGCTATGAATCTACATAATAAGAACGCAGTAATAATAACGAACTAACAAACCATTTAGCAACTACTTGGAGAGATAATTAATATACAACATGGAAACGAGATAAAGAACATGTTTGAAGGGCTGCTGGAGTCAACTGGACTAACGTTACATCTCGACCACCGCAGACTGGTGACGGTGAGTGCAATGTGTTCACTGAAACTCAAGATCAACGGATTTTGACTGTACGAAATCTGCCAGGGAATCTCATAATACTAATCAAACAATATAAATATAGTCCTTTCATGCACAATTGATATCCTAACTATTCTAACGTTGCAATGCTTTGATTGATATCTTAAACAACGCTGCAAGATGGTTATGAATGAATTAATGAATGGATGAATGAATGAATGAATGAAAACTTTATTTAACAGATTGCAGAATGGGTACAATACAGTACGGCTCAATACATACAATTGTTAAGGGGATGCAGACCTGAGAAAGACGTTTGTCTTGTTTCCATCAGGGTCCCCCATTTTCAATTCATACAGACATTTATGACATACACAACATACATGACATTTATGGCATAGGGACATATAGGTATTTAGTACTGATACATTTGTGACATAAGCGGTATTCAAATATACAGTACTGTTACCCCTAGATCCTGACAGAGTATATACATATGATGGGGAGGGGACTGTACATTAGGAGGGGGTGGGTGGGTGGGAGAGAAATATACATACAGCGGGGAGGGAATATATAATGAAACGCTCTAGACCACATTGCTTAGCAGAGTTCGGTGATGTGAATGGAAACTGTCAAGTTGATCAACCGATTTTGAGTATATGGGGCATGGGACTTGAGCAAATTTTTTTTATTTTTTTTTTAAATAACTAAATAGTTACTTTTCACAGTAACTCATTACTTTTGGGTGTAAGTAACTAGTACAGTAACGAAGTTACTTTGAAATGAAGTAACTAGTAAAGTAACTGAGTTACTATTTTTCAGTAACTAGCACAACACTGGTTATTTACAGAGCATGGTAGGACATGCTAGGTCCTGTGGTAGTGCAATACACTGTTAGCTACGGATGAGGCACTGGGTCTTTATGTACACTGCTATACAATGCTATATTTTACAATCTCAAGCTATACTATACTATTCTTAAAGTGACCTTTCCTTCTGTAAAGTGACCATAAGTGTGAGCGTGTGCAGCATGAGTGTGTGTGTGCTCATGTTAAAGTGGCTGCTAGTGTGTGTTGTGTGTGTGCTCATGTGTGCTTGTGTGTGGAGAGTTCAGTGTTCAAGGCTCTGATGGCCTGGGGGAAGAAGCTGAGCCGAAGTCTCTCTGTCCTAGTTACTGCTGTTTGCAGGCGTTTGCCTGACCGCAGCAGCATGAACAGGCTGTTGTTGGGGTGGTGAGGGTCTTTCATTATCCTGCAGGCTCTGGATTTGCACCTCTTGTTGTATAGGACCTGCAGGGTTGGTAGTGCAATACCCGTGGTACGCTCGGTTGAGCGCACCACTCTCTGTAGGGCCTTCTTGTCCTGAGCTGTGCTGTTTCCATACCAGGCAGTGATGTTTCCGGTCAAGATGCTCTCTACAGCTCCGGAGTAGAAGGACTGGAGTATCTTCCCAGATACTCTGAACTTCCTTAACTGTCTCAGGTGATAGCGGCGCTGCTTCGCCTTTTTTACGACTGAGTCTATGTGTGTTGTCCATGTCAGGTCCTCTGAGATGTGGACCCCCAGGTACTTGAAGCTGCTCACCCTGTCCATGGTAGCCCCGTTTATCCTCAGTGGTGTGTGTGTCTCCTGCTGTCTCCTCCTAAAATCCACGATCAGCTCCTTGGTTTTACCAATGTTCAGGAGCAGGCTGTTGTCCTGGCACCAGCGTTCCAGTACCTCAACCTCCTCCCGGTAGGCCTTTTCGTCGTTGTACGAGATCAGCCCCACCACCACCGTGTCGTCTGCGAACTTCACTATGGAGTTGGAGCTGAACTTGGCCACACAGTCATGTGTGTATAGTGAGTACAGCAGGGGGCTCAGAACACAGCCCTGGGGGGACCCGATGCTCAGGGTGATGGTGTTGGAGGTCTGGCCCCCCACCCTGACCGCCTGGGCCCTTTCGCTCAGAAAGTCCAGTATCCAGGCGCTCACTGTATATTGTATATATGTATATTGTATATTCCTCTTTACTTGCTTTTTTTTCTTTTCTTTTTACTTACTTTTCTTACTGTATGAAGCACACTCTCAGGGGCTCATACAGAACCAAGCATTTCACCGTAAAGTATGTGTATTTTATTGTGATATTTAATAACTTGCTGAGGGTGAAACTATACCGCACCTGAACGGAGAGTCTGCCGGGGGCACTGAGCACCTTGGCCTGGGCCTCGGAGAACACGTTCTCCAGCCGCTGTTCCATCATCTGGGAGAACCGACAGGACCTCGGGTCGTCCCCTGCGCCCACGAACCGCAGCACTGGAACACAGAATGAATGAATGAATGTATGAATGAATGAATGAATGAATGAATTAATGAATGAATGAATGAATGAATGAATGAATTAATTAATGAATGAATTAATGAATTAATTAATGAATGAATTAATGAATTAATGAATGAAAACTTTATTAACAGATTGCAGAATGGGTACAATACAGTACGGCTCAATACACACAATTGTTAAGGGGATGCAGACCAGAGAAAGACTTTCGTCTTGTTTACATCAGGGTCCCCCATTTTCAATTCATCATAGTGACATTTATTATGACATACACATCATGACATTTATGACATAGGGACATACATGACATACAGGTATATAGTACTGTTACATGTGTGACATATACGATATGCAAATATACAGTACAGTACAGTACAGTACAGAAGAACATGTCAGAACACAAAACAACAGGAGTGATTCCTTCCATCTTCCTACCGTCGTCCTGTTATTAGCCAGGTGTTTCACTACAAAATACTCTGTAGAAATCAATGGGCACAGCCATGCAGGGCCGGCCCCTCCTACAGGCCATAGAGGCGGTCACCTAGGGGAGGGGGGGGGGGGGCAGTGCTCCTCTCCAAATGGAGAGTAGCAATTCCAATGGAATTAGTCATATTCTCAGCCGGAAGTACATGAACAAAAGACCGCGTACCGCGATGAGGTAGAGCAGCTGTCAGCCCTGTGCAAAATTAACAACCCGCAGCTGAATAAGCTAAAGACCCAGGAGATGATCGTGGACTACAGGAGGAAGAAGACCGACAAACAGCCCCTGTACACCGACGGGGGGATGCGTGGAGAGAGTCTCGGTCATTAAATTCCTGGGCGTCCACCTGGAAGATGACCTGACCTGGTGAACCAACACCAAGGCGATCGTGAAGAAGGCACAACAGAGACTCTACTTCCTGAGAATACTCAGGAAATACCACCTTAGACCAGTGGTTCCCAAAGTCGGCCCAAAGGTGGGCCGCGAGCAGCCACGGGTGGGCCGCGAGATGATTTAAAAAAATTTAAAATAAAAAAAATAAAATCATTTTTTTTTTTTTTTTTTTTTTTTTTTTGTCAGGCCACTGAACTTAGAAGCAGGCCAGGACAGTGTTTCTAGTTGTATTCTAAAATTCTATTGTATTCTAAAATGTGACTATATGGTTTTATATTAACTTAATAAATAAACAAAAACGAAAAATCTACTTATTTCAACGAACATTTCAAACTAAATAACAGATTATGCACATAAAACGCTGAAAACAACCGAAGCAACAATAGTATTTTAATGAGGCTATTATTATTATCATTATTATATTGCAACAAGTTAGCCCTCTCATAAATAGCACATATAAATGAATAACTAACTTGAACTAACTTAATAGGATTGAAGTGATATTTGGCTTAAAAAATCGGCCGCCTGGCAAAAAAAAAAAGAAAAAAAAAAAGCCTGACGATGTGCATTGGGCCGCGGCTCTCTGACGCCTTATTTTCTGGGCCCTGGCCTGAAAAGTTTGGGAACCCCTGCCTTAGACAAGACCTGCTTGTGTCCTTTTACCGCTGCTCCATGGAAAGCATCCTCACGTACTGTATCAACGTGTGGCTCCTCAGCTGCACAGCCGCAGAGAGGAAGGCGCTCCAGAGCATCTCGTCAACTCGGCCCAAAAAATCATTGGATGCCCCCTCCCCTCACTGGAAGAACTTTACAACTCCTGCTGTCTTAAAAAAGCAGTGAAAATACTTAAGGACCACCCTGGCAACAAACACCTCATACGGGGGCCATAAGTGGGCCATAAGTGCACTAAACTCAGCTAAAATGTTAACAACAATCTCCCCTGCACCCCCTCCCTCCCACCACACACACACACACACACACACACACACACACACACACACACACACACACAACACTAAGGGAATAGTGCAATTTTCTTTTATACCCCCCCCCCTGTTTATGTCCATTATGTCTTACTCTTGTCTTTATTATTTTAATACTGTGTTTTAGGACTGTGTTTTTTTTTTATGTGTGACTGCTAGCACCTAGGGCTGCATTTTAAATTTTGTTGTAACATTGTGACAATGACAATAAAGATCATTCATTCAACATCAATGATCCCATGACATCTACAAGCGAGTATATTGACGGTTGAATCCCCCCCCCCTGCCACCATGAAATGCACAGTAGATATAACCACATTGAGGTCAGATGTTGTAGCTTGATAAATGTGAGCGTGAGGTTAGTATGACTGCCTTTTACACACAAATACAGTAGGCCTGCAACTAACACAGGAACACATTGGGTTTCTCATTCACCAACGGACTTAAGACTAAAGTTAAAAGCAAATTTCATCGTAGCTCCACTTAAGACCTTTTTGGGCCGATTTTGGGATTCATGAACGGTCCATTCTCGGGGATTCGCTCGTAGCCAGTGATCATTTCGTCAGCTATTTTACATTTTAGTTTGAGTCTTAGTCATGTCTCAAATGCTCTTTTTAGTTTTCATCATATTTAGTCACCTTTCTCTATTTTTCGTTTAGTCAAGTTTTAGTTTAACCCTTAGGGTAACCCTAACCCTAACTCTAAAGGTAACCCTAACCCTAACCCCCTAACCCTAACCTGTCCAGTTCTGCGACTAGGGTGAAAGGTGTGACAGTGATTATTTAAAAAAAAAAAAACATGGATTATTGTAATGTAGGTCAAAGATGTGATACTGAGCTACTTTCCTGGCATATACATAAAATATAGCCAACGCTATCCACAAATACACGTGAAGAAAACCCTAACCCATTTGACCAGAATTGCGACAAGGGTGACTCGAGGGATATATAAATTGTCCCCCATCCTTCTGATGGTTACTTAGGACCATCATGTCTGGGTCCACTGGCTGACTGTGCAGAATCATGGAGCACAGCTGCTACAGCAGAGTAAAATACAGTAGCAGCAATAACAATCCCTTATACTGTGGCACCACTTAAGTATTTGGAGCAAATACATTTAGCTTTTGTTGTTTTACAGTAGCTCGTCTATTGTTTGCTATGTGCATCTCGTTACTCGGCAAATAAAATAATTTATTACATGGCGTTTTCAAATTCGCCAAAATGCTTGATTGTGATTGGTCAATAGCGCTGCGTTGCCCCTAACAGCGGTCAAATATTTCTCGATAATTCACCGATGTTAGGGGCAACGCGCAATATTGACCGCTGTTAGGGGCAACGGGGAAAGATTCAAAAACGGTTTTCTGTTGTTTGTATAGCCTACTTTTCAAAACGACTGCATACGTTACATCCACAATGGCCTACAGTTACAGTGTTGAGGATTTTAACATTAATTTCGATTTACATTACGAATGGTCCCCCCCGGCAAAACAAAGTAAGACAACGGAAAATATTACAACCGATCACGTTAACGTTGAGAAAGCGGCCACGGAGACAGGCACCAAGAGACATCGAGATGTCGGTGAAAATTAGGTGGATCGAATTTAAGAGGACCGGTATGAGAAAAACACCAAGAAAAGTACAGTGTGGGCAATGGGGGTGTTTCAGGACTGGCTGAAGGAGACGAAGAGACCACTAGATGTGGACGGAGTGGTCAGCGCTGAAGAATTGAACCAGGCACTCCGCGTATTTTACGCATCCGTTCAAACAAGCAAAGGAACGGCTTACTCTGTGGCAAGCTACATGGCCCTGCGCGCAGGAATCTGCAGACATTTTTCAAAAATGGATGCAATGAAGAGTCCTTCTTTTGATCCGTGTAACGGGGTGTTTAAGTCCGTAATCAAAAAGCTGCGTAAAAATGGCCAAGACACCAGCCGACACCATCCTGGCATCACCACAGCGGACATGGCCATCCTGCGCAAGTCCAGTGCGTTGGCACCAACTTCACCGACTGGACTTGTGCGCAAAGTGTGGTTCGATATTCAATTACACCTGCGGCCAGGAGGGGACGAGAGGGAACGAGGGAGAGGAGAAGAGATTACACCTGCGGCCAGGAGGGGACGAGAGGGAACGAGGGAGAGGAGAAGAGATTACACCTGCGGCCAGGAGGGAACGAGAGGGAACGAGGGAGAGGAGAAGAGATTACACCTGGCCAGGAGGGAACGAGAGGGAACGAGGGAGAGGAGAAGAGATTACACCTGGCCAGGAGGGAACGAGAGGGAACGAGGGAGAGGAGAAGAGATTACACCTGGCCAGGAGGGAACGAGAGGGAACGAGGGAGAGGAGAAGAGATTACACCTGGCCAGGAGGGAACGAGAGGGAACGAGGGAGAGGAGAAGAGATTACACCTGGCCAGGAGGGAACGAGAGGGAACGAGGGAGAGGAGAAGAGATTACACCTGGCCAGGAGGGAACGAGAGGGAACGAGGGAGAGGAGAAGAGATTACACCTGGCCAGGAGGGAACGAGAGGGAACGAGGGAGAGGAGAAGAGATTACACCTGGCCAGGAGGGGACGAGAGGGAACGAGGGAGAGGAGAAGAGATTCCTTCGAGCTGAAAGTTGACGAGAACAGAAAATAATATTTTGTCCTGACGCACAAGATCGAGTCAAAAAATCACAAAGACGCCAGGGATCCCTGCAGGGAGGTGTACAGAGGAACCCTCGCAGCGTTATACCAACCACAGCCTGCGGAGCACGGCTGTGCAGCGCCTGTCCGAGGCAGGTCTCGACACCAGGGAGATCATGACAGTGACCGGGCATAGGTGCGAGGGAAGTCTTAAGTCATACTGGACCCCCTCCAACCACAGACAGGGAGAAATGGAGCAATATCCTGTCTGGTGAGTGCTAGCCTATATTAACATCCTACTTACTATTTAACAGCCAAGTTATCACAAATGCCAGGCTTAACGCATAGCAAACTGATGTCTATTATGTGTTTTAGGTACGCCAAATAAAAGTGGACGCGCCCCTCCACCCGTGGTGTCCTCCGGGAACAGAAACGCTGGTAAGTAGGCTATAGTAACCCAGTACAAGGATAGGCCTACCTTTCCTATAGGTTGCATAGACCAGGGGTTCCCAAACTTTTCAGGCCAGGGCCCAGAAAATAAGGCGTCAGAGAGCCGCGGCCCAATGCACATCGTCTGGCTTTTTTTCTTTTTTCTTTTTTTTTTCTGCCAGGTGGCCGATTTTTTAAGCCAAATATCACTTCAATCCTATTAAGTTAGTTCAAGTTAGTTATTCATTTATATGTGCTATTTATGAGAGGGCTAACTTGTTGCAAAATAATAATGATAATAATAATAGCCTCATTAAAATACTATTGTTGCTTCGGTTGTTTTCAGCGTTTTATGTGCATAATCTGTTATTTAGTTTGAAATGTTCGTTGAAATAAGTAGATTTTTCATTTTTGTTTATTTATTAAGTTAATATAAAACCATATAGTCACATTTTAGAATACAATAGAATAGAATTTTAGAATACAACTAGAAACATTGTCCTGGCCTGCTTCTAAGTTCAGTGGCCTAAAAAAAAAAAAAAAAAAAAAAAAAAAATTATTTTATTTTTATTTTTTTAAATCATCTCGCGGCCCACCTTTGGGTCGCGACCCCGACTTTGGGAACCACTGGCATAGACAACTCATGTTATATTATTTGTGTTGTAGGTGCGGCAGGTGGATGCGCTACTCCAGCTGTGTTCTCTGGGCCCGGGATGAGTGGCATGAGTGGGCATTGAAAGACCCGGACCGGCCGGACCAGAACGCACAGAGACGGGCCTGAACATGAATGTCCCGACGAACGCCCCCCTCAACTGGTCCATTTTCACCATGAATGGAAATGTCCAAATAAATTACCAGAAATGAGACCACGCTGTTTTTTCTCGAATTATCATCTTGTTACCAGGGAATGAACGAAAATGAGTAGCCTGAAATTAATTATAGCCTATTGTTGGTAATTAGGCATGTAACCAGGGAATGAACAAATGTGGAATGGGTCAAATTAATTATATTGTTGGTAAGTTAGCCCTGTAGATGTAAGGAAAACTTCATTGAACGATATTATTGTTTGCGGTGTTACCTTGGTAACGGATATTTCCTCCAACGCCAGAGGAGCAACAGAACAACCGCGTCTGCATTTGATCTCGTCTTGTCGATGGTGTAAAATGAATTATATTGTTGGTAAGTTAGGCCTGTAATAAGCGGGATAATGTACAGCTATACTCGGTCATTGTCGCAAAATAATTGACCTCACTGCGTTTAGAACACCCAGAACGCAGTGTCGGTCAATTATTTTGCGACAATGACCTCGTAGCTGTGCATTATCCCTTAACGTATTCATATTGTGAAGATCAACTCCTGCATTCCGCCTCCTCTGTTCTACACTACACCTGGGGTCCAACACACCTATACCCAACTCTAACAGTTAACCGTCTAATAGTGTGGTAGTGAAAGGGTTAAACCCAAATCTCCCAATTCAATTTCTCCGATACATCTACAGCGGATGCACAATGGTGATATTCTCTGATTTGACACACGGCATGGCCGGAGGTATTGTGGGAGGCCCGGTTTTAAATGTCATCTTGAATCTCCGTGACTCTCGACCGGCTGCTGACCTGTTTTCAGCTGGAAGCCCGTGGCCGGGCTGGGTCGCCACAGTGCCACGGGGACGGGCAGGGCCATCACCATGGGGAGGAACTGACGCAGGTCCACCATCAGCCTATCGCGGCCGTAGGAGCCCAGGCCCTCGGACACCACGGAGGGGGGGTACACCGTGTCCGCTCCGGTCACGTGGTAGGCCACCGTCATGTTGGGAGAACCAAACACAGTCTCCAGCTGAGGTGAGGGAGTGGAGGAGGGAGGAGGGGGAGGGGGAGGGGAGAGAGAGAGAGAGAGAGAGGGGGGGGGGAGAGAGAGAGAGAGAGAGAGAGAGGAGGAGGAGAAGAGAGAGAGAGAGAGAGAGAGAGAGAGAGAGAGAGAGAGAGGGGGGGGGGGGGAGAGGGAGAGGAGAGGAGAGAGAGAGAGAGAGAGAGAGAGAGAGAGAGAGAGAGAGAGAGGGGAGAGGGAGAAGGAAAGGCGGGTCTTTTAGTAAGATCAATAGACATGGGCACAATCAATCAGTCATATTAACCAACAGGCTGACAGCAGAGATGTTGTATTGCAGTGGATGGATTGAGCACAGGGTGCACTTTAAATACTGCTCACAGAGGGGTCAGGGTGCACTTTAAATACTGCTCATGGAGGGGTCAGGGTGCACTTTAAATACTGCTCACGGAGGGGTCAGGGTGCACTTTAAATACTGCTCACAGAGGGGTCAGGGTGCACTTTAAATACTGCTGATGGAGGGGGTCAGGGTGCACTTTAATACTGCTCACGGAGGGGTCAGGGTGCACTTTAAATACTGCTCACGGAGGGGTCAGGGGGTGCACTTTAAATACTGCTCATGGAGGGGGTCAGGGTGCACTTTAAATACTGCTGATGGAGGGGTCAGGGTGCACTTTAAATACTGCTCACGGAGGGTCAGGGTGCACTTTAAATACTGCTCACAGAGGGGTCAGGGTGCACTTTAAATACTGCTGATGGAGGGTCAGGGTGCACTTTAAATACTGCTGATGGAGGGGTCAGGGTGCACTTTAAATACTGCTCACGGAGGGGTCAGGGTGCACTTTAAATACTGCTGATGGAGGGGTCAGGGTGCACTTTAAATACGCTCATGGAGGGTCAGGGTGCACTTTAAATACTGCTGATGGAGGGGTCAGGGGTGCACTTTAAATACTGCTCACGGAGGGGTCAGGGTGCACTTTAATACTGCTCACGGAGGGGTCAGGGTGCACTTTAAAATACTGCTCACGGAGGGGGTCAGGGTGCACTTTAAATACTGCTCATGGAGGGGTCAGGGTGCACTTTAAATACTGCTCATGGAGGGGTCAGGGTGCACTTTAAATACTGCTCATGGAGGGGTCAGGGTGCACTTTAAATACTGCTGATGGAGGGGTCAGGGTGCACTTTAAATACTGCTCACAGAGGGGTCAGGGTGGCACTTTAAATACTGCTGATGGAGGGGTCAGGGTGCACTTTAAATACTGCTGATGGAGGGTCAGGGTGCACTTTAAATACTGCTCACGGAGGGGGTCAGGGTGCACTTTAAATACTGCTCACAGAGGGGTCAGGGTGCACTTTAAATACTGCTGACGGAGGGGTCAGGGTGCACTTTAAATACTGCTGATGGAGGGGTCAGGGTGCACTTTAAATACTGCTCACAGAGGGGTCAGGGTGCACTTTAAATACTGCTCACAGAGGGGTCAGGGTGCACTTTAATACTGCTGATGGAGGGGTCAGGGTGCACTTTAAATACTGCTCATGGAGGGGTCAGGGTGCACTTTAAATACTGCTCACGGAGGGGTCAGGGTGCACTTTAAATACTGCTCATGAGGGGTCAGGGTGCACTTTAAATACTGCTCATGGAGGGGTCAGGGTTCACTTTAAATACTGCTGATGGAGGGGTCAGGGTGCACTTTAAATACTGCTCACGGAGGGGTCAGGGTGCACTATAAATACTGCTCACAGAGGGGTCAGGGTGCACTTTAAATACTGCTCATGGAGGGGTCAGGGTGCACTTTAAATACTGCTCATGGTCAGGGTGCACTTTAAATACTGCTCATGGAGGGGTCAGGGTGCACTTTAAATACTGCTCACGGAGGGGTCAGGGTGCACTTTAAATACTGCTGATGGTCAGGGTGCACTTTAAATACTGCTCACGGGAGGGGTCAGGGGTGCACTTTAAATACTGCTCATGGAGGGGTCAGGGTGCACTTTAAGATACTGGCTCACGGAGGGGTCAGGGTGCACTTTAAATACTGCTGATGGAGGGGTCAGGGTGCACTTTAAATACTGCTCACAGAGGGGTCAGGGTGCACTTTAAATACTGCTCATGGTCAGGTGCACTTTAAATACTGCTCACGGAGGGGTCAGGGTGCACTTTAAATACTGCTCACAGAGGGGTCAGGGTGCACTTTAAATACTGCTGATGGAGGGGTCAGGGTGCACTTTAAATACTGCTCACGGAGGGGTCAGGGTGCACTTTAAATACTGCTCATGGAGGGGTCAGGGTGCACTTTAAATACTGCTGATGGAGGGGTCAGGGTGCACTTTAAATACTGCTCACGGAGGGGTCAGGGTGCACTTTAAATACTGCTCATGGAGGGGTCAGGGTGCACTTTAAATACTGCTCACGGAGGGGTCAGGGTGCACTTTAAATACTGCTCATGGAGGGGTCAGGGTGCACTTTAAATACTGCT
>NW_028173139.1:0-24583 GCF_963971535.1 Notolepis coatsorum
GTGTTTGTCCGTTCCTTCAACAGGAACACTGGAGGTTTCCAATCCCCTGTGTGTTCTCTCCACCTGATTTTCTGGGAAATATAATCATTAGTCCCATGCCTATCAATTGTCTAATAATCCTTTGTAAACCTGGCCTTTCATCCGTTCCAATCTCTCTTTGCTTGATGAATCTGTTCATCCTAACCTTATTTCTTACTTTAAATGCCCGATTAGCGTATTGACTAAATGTATTATTCGCTTTTGCTTCACACTCCTCATACAACATCAATTTCATTCCGCTTCACACACACACTTGCATCCTTACACACAACCACTGCCCCCTCACAACACTAATAAACCCATTAGTATTGTCACTGCTTCCCACCACCAATCAGGGAAAACAATAAACTTTTAGCAACTCGGATCACTAAAACCCTGACCGACACATAGTACAGCTGGCCATGTTAATAAAGTCATGGACACCCGCACCATGCCACCGCAATATTCACCCAGTTCCCTGAATACACAAAGAACCGTCCGTCCTCAGCCCATAGCGTTTTCCTCCAGTCGCGAATCCGAACGAAAACACCCCAAGCTTCCCACTAAGGAACATCACAAACTCAACCTACCATCACCTGCACCCAGACAGGCCAACGCCCATCCGGTACCTACCCCACATACACAATAACAACGCAGTTCAAATAAACCCACAACCAAATGCCCACAACATACGCCGCAATCTAGGGATGGAGAACCACAGGGAGAAACACAAGGAGAGTCAGAGGGGGGGCGGAGGGAATAGAAAAAGGAGGGAGGGATACAGGCACACAGGGACTAAGGGGAGGAAGGGGGGGGGGGGGGGGGGGGGGCTCACAATGCAACATTAACTATTACCAAAACCGCCTACACTCAATCAGCAGATTACTCCGTATTGCCTGGTCCCGTTTACCCACAGGACTCCAAACACTATCACCATCATCTGCTGCCAACTTTAACTTAAATCAACCCTAATAATTTAATCAGACTAAAAGAGTCCGCATGGAGCCCCTAATACATAGGAAGGAGAGACATATAGGGAGGGGGGAGGGCTCCAAAACGACCATGAATATTCTACTTATCCTTATGTAATCCTAATTTAGCAAGTAACACTATATTAATATAACCAATACTCCAAGCCCACCATAAAGGCAACAACAAAACTCCCTTTGCGCACCCGTCATCTCACAAAGTCAAGCTGGGAGATAGGGATGGAGCAGAGGGGGGCGGGGGGGGGGGGGGAGGGAGGGAGGGAGGGAGGGAGGGAGGGAGGGAGGGAGGGAGGGAGGGAGGGAGGGAGGGAAGGAGGGAGAGAGGGAGGGAGGGAGGGAGGGAGGGAGGGAGGGAGGGAGGGAGGGAGGGAGAGAGTGTGAACGAGGAAGGAAGAGACAGAGGAAAAAGGGGGGGGGGGGGGGGGGGGGGTTCACGCCAACCCCATCACACAACAAATACAGATTGATAATCAAACAAGTATACACATCCATCATCAACAACTGAAAAAACCGAATATAAAGAATTTACCAATCCCCACAGATGGTCGCTACTCAAAACCTATAATAATCACAAACGTTCTGCCGTTGCCTACTGCACCTCGTTTTACCCGTAAAGGAGAGGTGTAACTATCAAAGAGGCAACACCGCCCTCCACTGGAACGTTCGCTCATCACCCTTATTGCACCACAGTTCTCACCACGTCCTGCAGGAGGCGCCCACGCCTCCCCCGCAAGTGCGTCATCACGTAACGGTAACACCACACCAAGACGTCAACCTGACGTTCCACCTCAACCACAAAACTACAACTCCCAGAACCCCCTCCACCGGAAGTCCCTGTCCTCTGCCCCTCTAAGGTCCCGCGCCAGCCACCAAAGAGTAGCAACACGCGATACTCTCCGAGAGTTCAATCATGCTATATTGTTAGCACAGGTAGCTTAGCATCTTAGCTTCGTTAGCTCAGTACCGCTAGCTCCTATTAGCTCAGCTTAGCATCCAACATCACTTCCCCTAAACGGCCCAGTATCCTGTTGATCCGAGCGGCACAACACATCGCAACGTTTACACAACCCCAGCTATACCCCGTAACACAACTTTAATCCTATTTAGCCCCTGTTCACAGAACATATATCATTATCCTTATTCTAGTATGCTCGCCTGATTGGCCCCGCCTGACCGAAATACACAGTATTTCATACCCAACGCTCCCCAAGCTCCGACGCTCCCAGTGACGTCATCAGCTCCAAAATCTCCGTTTCTGTTGACCGTTACTACATTATTTCTAGACCCCCACAGCACCGTTTTAAAAAATTTCAACGAACATTACACATCATCTAGGTTCCATCACACTTGCCATTCATTCAATTCACTCGACAACGCAACACAGCGTCCACACGTTAGCCCCGTTGCCCTCAGCTAACGCCGGCAGCTAAACAAACGCCTCTCTTCTTCCGGACAGGGGTGCGGTTTCCCCGCCGCAGTCTTGGCCACCAGTGTTTATAATAATACAAAAAAATACCTTGGCATTCACTCAGAGCTCCTAACATTCATCCATTCAAACACATATACTTAGCAAAACAATGCCCCATTCATAAGCATACCATTCATTTATGCACATTCATCCTAAACGCATTCCCTCGCTTTTTTCACACAATATTCTCCTATGTTCTAATCACATGTGCAGTATCTACTTCCAAAGTGCTTTACTCCAAAGGTTACTTTCCCAACGTCATCCTAACTCCCCATCCTCTCAATCTTAGTAGATTATGTCGGGCCACGATACAACAGCTCCGCATGAAACGTCTTTCAAAGCTCGCCTGTCACACGCGCCGATTCTAAGAGTGAAGCCTCGACGGTCTGGCAAAAAGCAACCAATTAATCCCCATTGTACTCTGTTCTCAGTATACCCTACACTCCGTTCTCTGTTCTCTTCGTGGAACCAGGCTATCCCTGTACTACACCACGGTTCTCTCATTAAACTCTTTACCTTACCCTATAATCTCCCCTCTAAGATCTGACTACCCCGCATTATCCTTTAATGAACCATCTCGTCACTCACAGTCCCTCGTCCCGCTATCTGTGACTAATCCCCGTTCTACCGCTTCCACGCCGGTCTCCTCAAATATTTTACCTATCCCTAGCCTATCCTCCAAGCTAATATAACCAAATACAGACATCTATTTCCTCTCCTCACTCGGTATTGTACCACCCATAGGCATTTTAACCGAACACCCTCTATCCCCTACGCTTCCTAAGTGCAGCGCCGGCGTGTGGCTGAGACCAGAGTCAGGTTGTGAACCCTGAACCCCGATCCCATCCAACACCAACTTTATCCTGGTCCATTTACAACTTATTTCTAACCAAAGTAATAGCAACCCCAAAAACGAGACTGCTTCGACCATCACCAATTTCAAACACATTAAAGTCTACTCACCTAGTCCCGCTGGCCTCGGCCGAAGTGGTAACGATCCTTCAGTCGTAGAGGGCTTCGATGAGGGGCTGGTCCATTTTCCAGAAGCAACTTGTTGTCGTCTTCAACCGGTTCCGGTCGAATGCAGCACGGGTCACCGCACCAATTGAAGTATCTTTCTGTTCTTCATTTATCTCTATATCTAAGTTCAATGATCGTATAGTTTTCTATATCACCCTTCTCCTGCATTGGTTAGGTAGTTCTCAGATGTTTGGTTCAAATAAAGAGAGACTGACGACGTGGTCAAAAACAACTGCGGTGTTTATTAATACCACAGCTTAGGAATCTACACAAGTACATCGTCTCTTTGGTTCAATCTAATCGTCTCTTTCATGTGGCTGTTGTCCATGCTCGGATCAGCTAGGGTGATCAGAGTTTTCTTCTCGGTGCTGTTCGCTGTCTCAGGTTGTCCATGGCAACAACGAGTCCTCTCTTAGTGGTTTGCTGGTCGTCTCCTCGCCGATCAGGCAGGGAGCGCTTGCTTTCGTATCGGCGGAGTCTGCTATGAGCCTCGATCTCTGTCATCGTCTGTGTCCATGGCTCTGTGTCTCCATGCTCTCAGGATCCTTCTCGCTGTGTCTCAGGCTCGGCTCTCGAGTTCTGTGTGGCTTGCCTCCCAGGGTCCGTTCCCTGTCTGTGTGTCTCTCCAGGTCCTTTCTGGTGTGTCTGTCTCCTTCTTTGTGTGTCGCCATCAGCCCTTTTTATCAGAGCGAGAGAGAGAGAGAGAGAGAGAGGGGGAGGGGGAGAGAGAGAGCGTCCCTGCCTGCCTATTCACGTCCACAATCTGGCTTCCTTATTTGGCCACCCCTTGTAGCCGGCTTGTCTGCGGGTCTTGTGACAACGGTTTCACAGTTTGAATCTGCTGACACTTTACTTGATGAGGGGATCCGTTTCACTGAGTAATACATCCTCATGCTTGTGACAAAATGTTTACATAGTATAGATAAGAAACAGACTACTTTCAGACAGTGCCCAGACAACAAACCCTATATATCCGTCCTTTAATAGAACACCTTATTTCCTGATTAAATCATGTGACCAATATTTGTATAGTTTTACCTTCTAGTATTTAAGAGTTTTTATTCTTTATTGTGACTAAGTTATTCTAGTAGTTCTAAGAGTTATGCCTACATGTACCTATGAAATTGCTAAACCTATTAGTATATCATTGATTTGCACTGTTTTTCAACTAGTGGCAGTTCTCTGTGATGTGAAAGGAAGATTCCCACCATTGGTGTCACCTTTCTGACCCTGTCCGTTAGTCAGCAGCAGCTGCCGTTGCATGGCCTGGGTCACACGGCTGGTCAGCTATTATCTACAAGACCTCTGTCCTGGCTTCCTTCAAGATAGCCTGGAGGGGTCAGTAATTGTCTTAAGGTCAGCCATCTGTTTCTGGGGAGTCAACCTGCCTCTACCCTCTGTAGGCCTGGTGCTAACGGACACCATTTCTCCTGGAGCCCCGGTCGCTCCTTTACAGTTTACCAACAGCATTTTCGTCCAGTATCATTTTGTACAGTTGCTATGTTCATGTTTTCATTTAGAAATATACGACACCTGTCCTAATAGGGCTGTGCAATACCCTGGAGCCAGCTCTGAGGAGCCGGACCAGACGCTCAAACACTGTGCCACCACACGTCCAATTTCAACTGCTAGGCAGTGGTGGTTACTTTGGGTTTTCTCCCCAGTTATTGTATGCTGGTATTTTGTGTTTTCTACAGCTTTTATTTAGATTTATCTCAGTTCTTGTGGTTTCCCTCACCCTACCTCATCGCTCTGCGATTCCAGTGGCTACCCCTCTGGGGTAACTTTAAGATTCCCCTTTTTGTGTGTGTCTGTGTGTGTGTCCTACACCCCCGCCAATACTGACAGTATCTGCACATGTACCAACCGAAGAGCTCCAAATAAATTCTCTGACTGTCCAACTTAACAATGATTCGACATCTTATAAAACATCTAGAACCACACATGTTGCTGCAACCGCAAAGCATGCTGGGATGGAGGGAGTGACCAACTGTACAATATCGTTGCTATACAATATCTACAGCACCTTGCAGTAGTTTCAGCTTTTTAAGCAATTGTTGTTGGTAGGTACAAAGGACTACATGAAAGTCAATGGAGAATGCTGGAAATGAAAACAGCTCTGATGTGAAACATATTCCCACACGCTCATCCTGGCACAGGCTGATTGGATGATTGGCTCTGCCTACCGCAAACGTAATAATTAATGCTAAAACCTCAAAGTATTCAAAAATAACTGATCATTGCAAAGATAGAAGTGTGTACGAGTGTTTTCCATTTCTGTTGCATTTCAACGTTCTCCTTATTTGCCGTGAATAATGTGCATGTAAATTAAACATTTACTTTCCCTGTGAATGATTTAAAACCCTGAATCCAGTCTGTGATTTCTGCTAAATGGAATTTACATATCCTGAACCAGGGGGCCGGAAGATACAAAAAAGGCGGGTGGTGTTTTATCTACACATTGAAAGATGGATAGATAGATTATATAATGAACAAGGGAGGTCAGGGGAGGGGGAGAGGAGATTGACTGAATAATGAAAAGACGGAAGGCCAGATTCAATCAAAAAAGGGAGGATGGATGGAATGAGGGATGGGTGGAGGAGTTAGTGATGAGAGAGAGAGAGAGGGAAGGAGAGAAGGAGAGAGACAGGGATATATTACCTCACTTTAAAAAACCCAGCGGTCGTCCGTAAAAAGCCTCTGTTATGAGTGATGGTGTCTGTGATAAATGTTTACTGCGGCTGTCCCAAGTGCTCATCTTCACCTGCATCATGGCTGGGCTGCTAGTGTTACAAGTCGAGGACATCGACCTGGACTCCTTTCCACAGGTTCCAACACAGCAAGACAACAGATCAAGATGTAACAGAGTCGCCAAAATGGCAGCACACACAATGATAGTCAGTTGCCACAATAGCAAATATGTCCACACAGGTAAAGGTTTGGGGTCTAAAACACCATCCACAAAGTGGATTCTATGTTGATACTTACTCATGTTCTTAACAATGAGCCACTCAGGTTTGACACTCTAGTGGTTTGACAGATTTGACACTCAGGGCTAAACATGCACTTGTCATACAACACAAAGCCCTGCCTAGCGACTGGTATTAAGAGGAGCGCACGCCACACGCTACTACTCCTGCCATTATTTGCCGTCCCCGCTACCCTAAGGGAATACGGTGTGTCGAGCAATCAGACAGAGAGGGGGAGACAAAGGGAAACACACTAGGAACTAAAATATATATTATACTACCTGATGTGAACTTACCTGCTCTAAAAACACACAGTGGATAGGGAAAACGGGAGAGAGACGAGCGTGGGGAGACAGCCTGGGGAGAGAGCAAAGGGCAAAATAATAATACAAAGAAAATAAAAGAATGCAGCTGCCCTGGGGTGTAGAGCCCAGCCAACACTGTGTCGAAAAAGTGACGAGGATCTGAGGAAAACCTCTATCAATGGCTTGTTGTTCTCAGTTTAACATCCAACCAAGCGGGTTAGCAACGTATCTGGGGGCGTTGAAGGGCCACCAGGTGAGTAGACATGGGGCGACAGTAGATCAGGAGGTAGAGCAGTCGTCTGGTAATCCGGAGGTTCCCGGTTCGACTCTCGCTCCTCCCAGGCAGCGTGTCGAAGTGTCCTTGAGCAAGACACTTAACCCCTAATTGCTCCCAATGTGCAGGTTTGCTCCTTGTATGGTTGCCTCTGCCATCGGTGTGTCAATGTGTGAATTTCATCAGCTCAAAAGCCCTGTTTTCTTTTCTTTTCTTTTTTTTGGCTTTTGAGGTGATGAAATCACACCCAGGCAGCAGTGGTTTGGCAAAAAATAGTTCTGTGTATATATCTGCTTAGAAAACGAAAATATCTAATTATTATTATTTATTTTTCTGCCTGGTAAATACGTCACAACTAGGGTGACCAGATCCCAATAAACCAAATGTGGATGGTATGTTTGTGAGGGACAAACACACACACACACACACACACACACACACACACACACACACACACACACACACACACACACACACACACACACACACACACACACACACACACACACACACACACAATGACCACCCAGACTATGTATAATAATGCCCACCCTCACAAGTTACAACGCTTTTTCACTCTCCTGCCCTCCGGGAGGAGAATGAGGAGCCTCCGAGCCAGGACCAGCAGACTGAAAGACAGCTTCATACACCAGGCTGTCAGGAAGCTGAACTCTCTCCCAGCTCTAGCCTCTCCCCTCCTCTACTCTGCCACCACAGAACCTGGACTAAGAACACCCCCCCCCCGCAGTAATGGCACAATAATAAAGAATATGATTATCTTCCACCTGCACTGATTTGTGCGGGGGGTGGTTAGGTTACCAAACGGCTACTTGCATCTTTTTTATTGTTATTATTCGTTTTCAATCTAAACCGTTTGGGATTGTTTTCCCCTTTTCAAATTTCGACCAAGCGAGCGGTCTTCTCTCGTGCCGAGCAGCGGAGATTACAGCAGCGCATGGAACTGATCTGTTTATCCCAAGTTGCGCGGAAGGACAACTGGCTCTAAACGGACCCGACGCGCGCGACAGCGTTGGGACTTGTTGTTGTTATAGGATGCGATGTCACTCGCGGCCAGATACTAGTAACGTTTATGCGACGCATAGAGGATCTTCACATTGGCTGGGGGGGCGGGGACGTTAGCGCGGATGACAACCAATCATGCTGGACATGGTCTCAATTTGCGTGACGCGTGAAAAGAGACAGAAATGCTGTACAATCACGCGCAATGCGTGACGTCTGGCCACCCTAGTCACAACATGTTTACAGGAATGTTTTGGAGTTGTATTTGGAGTGTATTTTGTGACTGTTGGGAACTAGGCTACACTGGCACACCTACTTCCAGTGAATGACGCTAAGCTAGGCTAATGGTGCGGCTGTTCCGTAAGTTTAATGCATTCACAGAGAAGAAAATGGTATCTGCTTGTCTAACTCCAGGGTAGATGGCAAATAAGCGAATTTCCCAAAAAGTTGGCGTGTTCCTTTAATACATAAAATAATGTCTTGGAACCCACGTATCAGAAATAATTGTATGGTCCTTTAAGGAGGGAAACAGGGAAACAGGGTTGCTTCTTCACAACCTCCAACATGGTCAAGCATATACATAATAGACACCCATGAATGAGTTTCATGTTCCTTTTCAGGCCATTTCATAATAATCAAAGGACAGCTTTAGGCTTCAAATATCCCCTATTTTCAAAGACAATAATATTGTATGATAATGTATTGCTGCAGGACTGTAGCCGATCAAAGTCAAAAATGGATTGTTGGAAATTGTTTGCACAGGGCTGGAGGGAATAGATTTATACATATTTTTACAACCCACAGTATGAAATCGTGGATCGGGTTTATATCTATAACGGTGTATATATTGTATGTATAGAGAGGGGGGGTGGGGCAGGGAATGAATGAGGGCCAAATAAGGGAGGGGGGGTATAGACAGTTAGATAGATAGATAGATAGACAGACAGACAGACAGACAGACAGACAGACAGACAGACAGACAGACAGACAGACAGACAGACAGACAGACAGACAGACAGACAGACAGACAGACAGACAGACAGACAGACAGACAGACAGACAGACAGACAGACAGACAGACAGACAGACAGACAGACAGACAGACAGACAGACAGAC
Source organism: Notolepis coatsorum (assembly GCF_963971535.1). Lineage (NCBI taxonomy): Eukaryota > Metazoa > Chordata > Actinopteri > Aulopiformes > Paralepididae > Notolepis > Notolepis coatsorum. The sequence goes on from NW_028173139.1 coordinate 9,181, forward strand.
AGACAGACAGACAGACAGACAGACAGACAGACAGACAGACAGACAGACAGACAGACAGACAGACAGACAGACAGACAGGCAGGCAGGCAGACAGACAGACAGACGGACAGACAGACAGACAGACAGACGGCCAGACAGACAGACAGACAGACAGACAGACAGACAGACAGACAGACAGACAGACAGACAGACAGACAGACAGACAGACAGACAGACAGACAGACAGACAGACAGACAGACAGACAGACAGACAGACAGACAGACAGACAGACAGACAGACAGACAGACAGACAGACAGACAGACAGACAGACAGACAGGCAGGCAGGCAGGCAGGCAGGCAGGCAGGCAGGCAGGCAGGCAGGCAGCCAGACAGACAGACAGACAGACAGACAGACAGACAGGCAGGCAGACAGACAGGCAGACAGGCAGGCAGGCAGGCAGGCAGGCAGGCAGGCAGGCAGGCAGGCAGGCAGGCAGGCAGGCAGGCAGGCAGGCAGGCAGGCAGGCAGGCAGACAGACAGACAGACAGACAGACAGACAGACAGACAGACAGACAGACAGACAGACAGACAGACAGACAGACAGACAGACAGACAGACAGACAGACAGACAGACAGGCAGACAGGCATGCAGGCAGGCAGGCAGGCAGGCAGGCAGGCAGGCAGGCAGCCAGACAGACAGACAGACAGACAGACAGACAGACAGACAGGCAGGCAGGCAGGCAGGCAGGCAGGCAGGCAGGCAGGCAGGCAGGCAGGCAGGCAGGCAGGCAGGCAGGCAGGCAGGCAGCCAGGCAGACAGACAGACAGGCAGGCAGGCAGGCAGGCAGGCAGCCAGGCAGACAGACAGACAGACAGACAGACAGACAGACAGACAGACATACAGACAGACAGACAGACAGACAGACAGACAGACAGACAGACAGACAGACAGACAGACAGACAGACAGACAGACAGACAGACAGACAGACAGACAGACAGACAGACAGACAGACAGACAGACAGACAGACAGACAGACAGACAGACAGACAGACAGACAGACAGACAGACAGACAGACAGACAGACAGACAGACAGACTTTGCCTGGTCCAGCCGTCATTCGTGGTTCAGGTCAATCACGAGTCACCTCTTCTCACTCGCCATGTCCTCTCACCAATATGATCTGAGGATGATAAAAACCTGCCTTAGATAATCCCTTACATAAATGATTCATTGCCTTTCTGCTAAAGAGGAAAATCATTTAGGGTTAACTCAATTCATTGTAACACCATCATGCATTTTATATCATCTGGATCTGATCTTTGCATGGAATCAGACAAAACTTGTATTTTATCTTTATAATCTGTGATGTCAAATTGAAGCCGATCTTACCTCAGGCCGCGTACGATGGGTGTGCTTCAGGATACCTACCTCGCCATGACTTCTATGGCGTTCTTCACATCTCAGTGTGGCTCATCATATTAGCATGGGGGGGCGGGAATAAAATTCTAGGCAGCCGGTTATTTTTGCATGAAAAACAATCATTCATTTTCTCATCTAACCCTAACTAACCTTATTGTCATGCACTTGTCCTAATAACTAACCTACACTGTAGCACTCAACACTTTGATAAACATTGTTACTCAGCTGTGAGGTTCGCCTCTTCCCTGGACCTTTAATTCCTGTTCCCTGGACCTTTTATTCCCTGTCTCCTCACCTCACCAGCCCTCACCCTCGCGTTGTCGTTGTTTATTTATTACTATGAGGTTCGCCTCTTTCCTGGACCTTTAATTCCTGTTCCCTGGACCTTTAATTCCCTGTCTCCTCACCTCACCAGCCCCCACCATCGCGTTGTCGTTACTGTGAGGTTCGCCTCTTCCCTGGACCTTTAATTCCTGTTCCCTGGACCTTTAATTCCCTGTCTCCTCACCTCTCCAGCCCCCACCCTCGCGTTCGTTTACTCTCGTCTGCTCTTCAGCAGCCCACACCCTTGGACTACCTTTCATTATGTGTTTGATTGGTCCGTGCCAACACACACTTCTAAGTCAGGTATCAATTACCATCACGCACCTGATGTGTGTTCTAATTAGCGACCCAGTGGGCTTTAAATACCTCGCTCTCCCCCCCAGTCCTTGTCGGGTCGTTCTCTATCTGTAAGCTCCTACGGGAGATTCCCTATCTGTATCTGTTTCTGTATTCTGTATGCTGTTTCATCTCCGGCGTGAGACGAGGTGCAAGCCTTCGCCACCTGTCGCCGTTTGCCTGGAGTGGGACACAGCCTGCGCTCTCTAATTCTCTACGGGAGGTATTCCAGTGTTCCACTCCAGACCCCGCGCCAGACGCGCTCCTACAGCAGACGCGCTCCTACAGCAGATGCGCTCCTACTGCGGACGCGCTCCTACAGCAGACGCGCTCTACTCCAGACCCTGCGCAGACGCGCTCCTACAGCAGACGCGCTCCTACAGCAGACGCGCTCCACTCCAGACCCCGCGCCAGACGTGCTCCTACAGCAGACGCGCTCCTACAGCAGACGCGCTACACTCCAGACCCCGCGCTGACGCGCTCCTACAGCAGACGCGCTCCTACAGCGGACGCGCTCCTACAGCAGACGTGCTCCACTCCAGACCCCGCGCAGACGCGCTCCTACAGCAGACGCGCTCCACTCCAGACGCGCATCGCTCTCTAATTCTCTCCGGTAGGATGCGTCTCTCCGAGCCGGCGCGCTCTCCGAACCGGCGCGTTCTCCAAGCCGACGCGCACCACTTCAGACGTTTAACCGGCGCGCTACTACTCCAGACGCGCATCGCTCTCTAATTCTCTACGGGAGGATGCGTCTCTCCGAGCCGGCGCGCTCTCCGAACCGGCGCGTTCTTCAAGCCGACGCGCACCACTTCAGATGTTTAGCCGGCGCGCTACTACTCCAGACGCGCATCGCTCTCTAATTCTCTACGGGAGGATGCGTCTCTCCGAGCCGGCGCGCTCTCCGAACCGGCGCGTTCTCCAAGCCGACGCGCACCACTCCAGACTTCTAGCCGGCGCGCTACTTCTCCAGACGCGCATCGCTCTCTAATTCTCTACGGGAGGATGCGTCTCTCCGAGCCGGCGCGCTCTTCAAGCCGACGCGCACCACTCCAGACTTCCAGCCGGCGCACTACTACTCCAGACGCGCATCGCTCTCTAATTCTCTACGGGAGGATGCGTCTCTCCGAGCCGGCGCGCTCTACGAGCCGGCGCGCTCTTCAAGCCGACGCGCACCACTCCAGACGTCTAGCCTGTGCGCTCCTACTCCATCCCTGTAAGCAGCTTTGGCCCTCGCCCTGTCCAAGGCCTTAACCCTGTTTTCTCTGTCCCTGTCTCCAGCCCGCCTTCCCGGGCCTCTGTCCCTTTTCCCCTCTCCATTGCCCCTGTTCCTGCCCTGTCCTTTGCCCTGGCCCTGTCCTTTAGCCTTAGCCGCTTAGCCTGCTCGCCTCTTAAAGGCACAGTGCCTATTTTTCCCTAATTCTTGTTTCCAGTATTTTGTGTTCTCCCTTAGCCTTCCCCTTAGCCTGCTCGCCTCTTAAAGGCACATTGCCCTTTTTCCTTGTTCCAGTATTTTTGTGTTCTCCCTTAAAGGGACAGTGCCGCTTTTTTGTTGTATTCAATAAATGCCCAGTTCTTGGCTTACTCTCATACCTGTCTTGTGTTGTGCGATTGGGGTCGGTTACAAACCATAACATCAGCTGATAGAGTTGTGCCCTTCCTGGTGACCTGTCGCACAGAACCTGTAAGTCGCTTTGGATAAAAGCGTCAGCTAAAAATGACCAATGTAAATGTACACCTTGTACATGTTGATAATCATTGTGTACCTCCCTGGTGGTTTGATATTTGCAGTTATGGAAAGTACTTGAAATAGCAAGGATTTAGTGGTTATAGGCAGATAATAGAAGGAGTATAGCATGCAAGTTAAGTTGTTTTCATCATTAATCTTTCATCTTGGGCACTTCTACTTTGTCTGGTTTTAATCAGAAATCATATCTCTAATTCGTGTGCCTTCTTGAAAAGAGAGATGATGAAAACAACTGGTTAGTTATTCTGTTAGTATGGGAAATAGGTAGCCTTTCATAACTGTAATATCATCACCTGTGTCTAATTCATGTTAAATAAATGAACAAGGATATGTTCATTTTAAAACATTGCATTCACGGTGTGCTCACAGATGCAACAATCTGAGACAGACATTGAGATTAGCTTTATGTGACTTATAACGTGTATATTAAAGCAACATAAACCTCAAGTGATCTGAGATAGTTGTAATTCACTGTAACTGTGACGATAGTTATGTCCTGCGGTATCAAGGTTTGTTTCATACTCACCGGACAAGCTGTTGTGCTGACGTCGTCCTCATAGTTCAGTTCAGTTATTGAATAACCTTATAACTTACCCCCTTTTGTGTTTATGTGTATCTTCAATCGAATACGTTCCATCCTCTATTCGGTTGAAGATAGTTTAAGATTAGTGGTTGAGGCTGTAACACGCTACGTGTCGTCAATGCAACGCTCAACGCGTTTCTCCGGTGGTCTGAGACAATGCAACCTTGGAAAAACTCTTTTGCATCTCAAGTTTCAAGTTTCAAGTTTCTTTAATAGTTGTCATACAGAAGTACAGAATACTTTTATACAAAATGCTTCTTTCTGTTACGCTCCAGAGACTGTGCTAGACAAAAGATAAGTATGAAATAAAATAAGTATAGCAAGTAAAAGTAAAAAATAGAAGTCACGTACGTAGACACAAGTGTTCAGTATGTACAATGTTCAATGCAGGATAGCAGTAACTGAGTTACCATACAATATACTATGCAATATACTACTATACAATATACTATATAGTGCAGAGCAGAAATGGGATGAGGTACAATTTAGGTACAATTTACAATTTACAGTAAGGTGTCCTGAGGTATGGGTTGTAGTGCAAATTCTTTGCCAATAAATATAAAGTGTGTCTAGGTGTTCTAAAGTGTGTAGAGTGGGTGTTGCAGTGGGTTGATTGTTTAAAGTGAGTGTGTGCAGATGTGTGTGCTGTGAGTGCATTTGATGGTTGTTGCATAGTGTTATTGTTCGTTGAGCAACCTGATGGCCTGGGGATAGAAGCTTCTTCTGAGTCTTTCTGTGCTTGCCATGACTCCGGTATCACTTGCCTGACCGCAGCAGTTCAAAGAGGCAGTTGTTTGGGTGGCTGGAGTCCTTGATAATTCTCTTAGCCTTACCCCTGCACCGCTTGTTGTAAATGTTCTGGAGTGGGAAGCCCCCCCTCTCGCTAAAGTAATACGACAAATTCCATTAGCGTGTACATACACATACAATTTAAAACAGATATATTTACATACGTAATTCATGACATGATTGACTGGACTAAGGTCCGTGTGTTATTTTGATATCAGAGATATGGGAATAGATATCACCCTTTTCTTTTATTAATAATGGTTTATTATCCCACACTACCACCATCACTACCACCATCACTACCACCATCACTATCACCATCACTACCACCATCACTACCACCATCACTATCACCATCACTACCACCATCACTACCACTATCACTATCACCATCACTACCACCATCACTACCACCATACTACCACCATCACTACCACCATCACTACCTTCACTACCACCATCACTACCACCATCACTATCATGGCGATCATCCTGGTCGGAGTGTACATTCCACTGCAAGCCAGCAATAGTGCCGCGCTCTCCAGACTCCATGACGAGGTAAATAGAATCCAAGCAGCGAACGTTAACGCCGCCATTGTAGTAGTGGGTGATTTCAATAGCGCCAATCTGAGAAAGGTTTTGCCTGACTTCTATCAGCATGTGACTTGTAACACCAGAGGCGGTAACATTTTAGACCACTGTTACACGCAATTCAAGGGTGGCTACAAGGCTCATTCTGCTAGTGGCTTTGGTAAGTCTGATCACGCGGCCATCTTTCTTTCACCAAAATATAAACAAAGAATCAAGAGCACTCCTGTAGTCTCGCGAGAGGTGCAGAAATGGGATGTGACGTCAGAGGAGACACTCCAAGCTGCGCTTGAGTGCACAGACTGGAGCGTGTTCCGCGACACAGATAACATTAATGTCTACACGGAGACAGTGCTGGACTTTGTTCGTACTTTGGTGGAAGAAACAATCCCCACTACCACAATTAGAGTTTACCCAAATCAAAAACCCTGGGTAGACAAATCCGTCTGTGAAGCTCTGAAAGCGCGCACCAAAGCATACAACGACGGCCTGGTGGCAGGCAACATGAATGACCACAAGGTGGCGCGATACAACGTAAGGAGGACAGTGACAGAGGCAAAACGGCGCTACAGGGATAAAATTGAACTCCAGTTTGAACAGGCTGACTCCAGAGCTATGTGGCAGGGGCTCAAAACGATGACAGACTACAAAGGCACCTCCCTCAAACTGAACAGTGACATCTCCTTAGCAAATGACCTCAATACCTTCTATGCGAGGTTTGATGCTGGTAATAACAACACCAGCCCACAAGCCACGGCAATGGGGGGGGGGGGTCTGCTGCTGATGGAGACTCAGTGTTCAGGGTAACAGAGCATGAGGTGAGGCGGACCTTTAAAAAAGTGAATATCAGGAAGGCAGCAGGACCGGACGGCATCCCCGGCCGTGTCCTAAAAGTCTGTGCCGACCAACTGGCCCCGGTATTCACTGACATATTTAACCTGTCCTTAGAACAGGCTGTCATCCCCACCTGCCTGAAGAAGTCCACTATTATCCCTGTACCCAAAAAATCCAAGCCTGCTTGCCTCAACGACTACCGCCCTGTAGCTCTCACCTCCATAGCCATGAAGTGCTTTGAGAAGCTAGTAAAGGGCTACATCTGCTCCTCCCTCCCCATCAACATGGACCCCCTGCAATTTGCATACCGCCCCAACAGCTCCACGGAGGACGCCATAGCCCATGTGCTGCACACAGCAGCATCACACCTGGACAAGAGGAAGGGGAACTATGTGAGAATGCTATTCATCGACTACAGCTCGGCATTCAATACCATAGTCCCCTCCAAACTCATAGCCAAGCTCAGGGACCTGGGCTTGAACTATGACCTCTGCCAGTGGGTCTTGGACTTCCTGACGGGCAGACCCCAGGTGGTGAGAGCAGGCAACTGCACCTCCTCATCCATCACCCTCAACATAGGGGCCCCCCAGGGCTGTGTTCTGAGTCCCCTCCTCTACTCCCTGTACACACACGACTGTGTGGCTCAGCGGAGTAGCAACACAATCATCAAATTTGCTGACGACACAGTGGTGGTGGGCCTGATCTCTGCCAACGACGAGAGGGCCTACCTGGAAGAGGTCAAGGTCCTGGCGGGATGGTGCCAGGAAAACAGCCTCTCCCTGAACGTCAGCAAAACAAAGGAGATGATTGTGGACTTCAGGAGGTCGGGGGTCAAGGACTACAGCCCCCTCAGCATCGACGGGGCACCGGTTGAGAGAGTGAACAGCTTTAAGTACCTCGGAGCCTACATATCCGAGGACTTGACATGGCTTCCCACCCTCCAGAACATTTACAACAAGCGGTGCAGGGGCAAGGCTAAGAGAATCATTAAAGACTCCAGTCACCCGAACAACTGCCTCTTTGAACTGCTGCGGTCAGGCAAGCGATACCGGAGTCTCAAGGCGAGCACAGAAAGACTCAGAAGAAGCTTCTATCCCCAGGCCATCAGGCTGCTCAACGAACAATGAACACTACACAACAACCATCAAACGCACATTGTTATGGTTTGTCACCGACCCCAAACGCAACGACACAAGAGAGTTGGATTCAGAGTTGCCAAATACAAGGGCTTGTTTATTTGGTGACTAGAATAAGTGAAACAGGGAAAGCAGGTCAACAAGAAACAGGTACAATGAACAAGGGGCAAAGTTCTGCTGCTCTGCAGCTTCTCCCGGAAGGGTAGTCTTGGGAAGCAGGAGCAGGCCTCTGTACCGCTCTGCAGACTCTCACGGCGGACCTCTCAGATGTTGTGCAAGACCGAGAGAGGGAGAGAGGGAACGGGTCAGTGACAGAGCAGACTTGAAACGAGCTGGAGGACAGGGTGTTATATTCTTCGTGTTAAACAACACAGTGATGAGCAATATTCCAAAAAACAGCCCAAGTGAATATCTTCATGTAAACACACAGTGAGCAAAAATCCAAACACCGTCCAATTGTGAAATACTATCTTCGTGTAAATACACAGTGAGCAAAAATCCAACACAGTCCAAATGTGAAACAATATCTTCGTGTAAATACACAGTGAGCAAAAATCCAAACACAGTCCAAATGTGAAATAATATCTTCGTGTAAAAACACAGTGGGAGGTGGAAGATCCCAAAATATTATTCCATAAAGGAAAGAGCAAAAACGTTAATGGCTGGGTGAGTGACTGTCTGACAAAAAGGTGGTAGACTTCAGTGTAAAGGTTACACACGAAAATCGGAATTAGGTCAAGACAGTCAGTCTAGAAAAACTCACCCAGACGAGCTGCGTAAAAGGAACAGGAACAACAGTGGAGGCGAGCGCGCGCCACGGAGCAGGTATCCAAGCGAAGGCTTCTAGGAATTCCTGGAGAATAGCACAGTGAAACAGAAGCAACGGGGAAAAACATCCAGCGACAAATCAAGACGAACCAACAACTTAGGGTGGGGAAAACGGGGTATAAATAATGAGGGATCGATTGATTGAAAGGCAGTGACAGCTGGGGAATGTGATTGAAAAGCGTGGGGAAGTGAGGGAACCAATCAGCGACGTCTCAGATGACGTCAGCGGGGAGAAACGTGTGAACGAGGGAATTGAAATACTTGACAGAAAAAATGAATGAAAACAAAGCGAGGGTGGTTAAAGGAACAGAACGAGTGAGAAGGCAAGGACAGAAACCTCACAGTACCCCCCCCCTCAACGGGAGCCGCCCGGCGACCAGGCCGACCCGGCTCGTCAGGATGGGCCCGATGGAAGTCGGTGATCAAGCCGGGATCCACGATGAGCTGCCGGGAGACCCAGCTACGCTCCTCAGGGCCGTAACCCTCCCAGTCCACCAGGTATTGGAATCCCCGGCCCCGCCGACGAACGCCCATCAACCGGCGGACCTGCCACTGGGGGTGACCATCCACTAGCACAGGAGGCGGTGGATCAGGAGCCGGAGGCATAAGGGGACTGAGGGAGACGGGCTTAACCCGGGAGACATGGAACACGGGGTGGATGTGCATGGATGCAGGAAGCTTCAGGCGCAGGGCCGCCGGACTGAGTACCTTCAGGACCTCGAAAGGACCGACGAAGCGAGGGTTGAGCTTCTTGGCCGAGGACCGTAGCGGGAGGTCCTTCGCGGAGAGCCACACCCTCTGCCCAGGGCGGTAAGTCGGCGCGGGAACCCGGCGCCGGTCGGCACCACGACAGGCGCGCTCAGATGTCCGGAGCAGCGCGGTCCTGGTGATCTCCCAAACGCGACGGCAGCGGTCGAGGTGGACCTGCACGGAGGGAACTGCCACTTCCGTCTCCAGTGCGGGAAAAAGAGGGGGCTGGTAGCCTAGGGAGGCCTCAAAGGGGGAGAGGCCGGTGGCGGAACTGACCATTGAGTTGATCGAGTATTCAACCCAGGGAAGGAAACGACTCCAGGATGCCGGCCTCTCGGCTGCCACACACCGAAGAGCAGACTCCACGCTCTGGTTCATCCTCTCCGTCTGCCCGTTTGTCTGGGGATGGTAGCCGGAGGAGAGACTGACCGTTGCCCCCAATCCCTTGCAGAAAGCCCGCCAAACCTGGGAGGTGAACTGGGGCCCCCGGTCAGAGACGATGTCCTGGGGGAAACCGTGAAGGCGGAACACGTGGTGCGTCAGGAGGTCCGCCGTCTCGGCTGCTGAGGGAAGCTTGGAGAGGGCCACGAGGTGGACCCCCTTGCTGAATCGATCCACCACGGTCAGAAGGCAGGTGTTCCCCTGGGAGGAGGGTAGTCCAGTGACGAAGTCGAGCGCCACATGTGACCACGGACGGCTTGGAACGGGAAGTGGCTGCAAGAGCCCGGAGGGTGCCTGGTGAGAGGCCTTGCTGCGGGCACAGACCGCGCAGGCCAATACGAACTCCTTGACGTCGTTTCGCATGGTGGGCCACCAGAAACGACGAGCCAGGAAGGAGAACGTGCGATGGACGCCTGGGTGGCAGGCGAACCGGCTGGTATGGCCCCACAGCAGTACCTGGGACCGGACAGAGTCAGGGACGAAGAGACGGCTCCTAGGGACGTTGCTTGGAGCACGTTGGAAGCGTAGGGCACGCCTCACCACACCCTCGATGCCCAAGGTGATGGCTCCAACCACTCGGGCCTCCGGGATGATGGGAGATGGGTCCTCAGAGGGTGGAGCCCCCTTGGAGTGCATCCGGGACAGGGAGTCGGCCTTCGTGTTGCGGGAACCGGGGCGGAAGGTCAGCGAGAAGTCGAACCGACTGAGGAAACTGGCCCATCTCGCCTGCCGACCGTTGAGGCGCCTGGAAGCGCGGATGAACGTTAGGTTCTTGTGGTCCGTCCAGATGGTAAAAGGCTCCTCGGCACCCTCTAGCCAATGACGCCACTCCTCCAGAGCCGCCACGACCGCCAGTAGCTCCCGATTGCCGGTGTCGTAGTTCCTCTCGGCGGGGAGGAAGCGACGCGAGTAGAAGGCGCAAGGATGTACCTTCTGGTCGGAAGGAGAACGCTGGGATAGGACAGCGCCCAGGCCAGAATCCGAGGCGTCCACCTCCACGATGAACTGTCTCTTGGGGTCAGGGTGGAGCAGGATAGGAGCGGAAGTGAACCTTCTCTTGAGGGAGCGGAACGCAGCGCATGCCGCTGGGGACCAGTCGAACGGCAGAGCGGGGGAGGTCAGCTTGGTAAGAGGCTCCGCCACTTGGCTGTAGTTCCGGATGAACCTTCGGTAGAAGTTTGCGAACCCGAGGAAACTCTGTAGCTCCTTCCGAGTGGTGGGTTCCGGCCAATCCTCCACAGCCTGGATCTTGCGAGGATCCGCTCGGGTCAAGCCCTTCTCCACGATGAAGCCCAGGTAGTCGACGGAGTTGGAGTGGAAACGGCACTTCTCCGCCTTGACGAAGAGCCGATTGTGGAGGAGGCGCTCCAGCACCCGGCGGACATGCAGGATGTGTTCCTCGAGGGTCCTGGAAAAGATAAGAATGTCGTCCAGGTACACCACCACGAACACCTCCAGCATGTCACGGAGGACATCGTTCATGAGTGCCTGGAATACCGCCGGGGCGTTGGTGAGACCGAACGGCATCACAAGGTACTCATAGTGGCCCCTGGGGGTCTTGAAGGCGGTCTTCCATTCATCGCCCTCACGGATACGGACAAGATGATAGGCACTTCGGAGATCCAGCTTGGTGAAGAACGAGGCCTGGGTCAGTGGCTCGAAGGTGGAGCTCATGAGAGGTAGGGGGTATTTGTTCTTGATGGTGATCTCGTTGAGCTGACGATAGTCGATGCAGGGTCGCAGGTCCCCATCCTTCTTTCCAACAAAGAAGAACCCGGCCGCCACCGGGGAGGAGGAAGGCCGAATGAGTCCTGCTTCCAATGACTCAGAGATGTAGAGATCCATCGCCTTCTTCTCCGGGGCAGTCAGACTGTAGAGGCGGCTGCCGGGAAGGGGAGCCCCTTGGCGGAGGTTGATGGCGCAGTCATAGGGGCGGTGAGGTGGAAGGGACTGAGCCCTGGTCTTACTGAATACCTCCATGAGGTCGTGGTACTCGGGAGGAACGGACGAGGGATCCGGGGGCAACTCACCAGCCGGTCTCCGGGGCGGGGGACAAGACGCCGCCTGTAGACAGCGGGCGTGACAGGAGGAGCTCCAGCCCCTGATGGTACCGGAGGCCCAGGCGATGTGGGGCTCGTGCAGCGCGAGCCAGGGCCTACCCAGGACCACCGGGACAAGGGGGGATTGGGTAATGAGGAACTGGATCCTCTCTACGTGGTTCCCAGCAATGGTCAGCAAGACTGGGCCGGTCCGTTGAGAGATGTCGGCCAGGCGGTGTTGGTCCAACGAAAAGATCTCCAAGGGCCTCACAAGGGCCTCAAGAGGTATGTTGGCTTGGGTGGCAAACTCGAAGTCGAGGAAGTTCTCGTCTGCCCCAGAGTCGATGAGGGCCTCCACCGTGGCACGTTGGTCCCCCCAGGCCAGGGTGACGCTCAACAGATGGTCAGGTGGTGCGCGGCGCTGGGAATGGGAAAAACGGCTCACCAGGATCTCCCGGGGTCTTGGTGAGCCCGATCTTTTGGCCGGGTAGGGCAGTCGGCGATACGGTGTCCCGCACCTCCGCAGTAGAGGCAGAGACCGGACCTGAGCCTTGCCTGACGCTCCGCCTGGCTCAGATGAGAGCGTCCCAGCTGCATGGGTTCCTCCTCGCGCACCGGACGGGGAAGCCTGTTACCCACAGTAGTGTTGGGGACGGGGTGTCCAGGAGTCCGGGGTGCTTCAGGAGGTGACAGTCGGGCCCTCTCGCGCCTTCTCTCCAGGAGGCGTCCGTCAATACGGATGACGAGGCTAAACAGCTCCTCGAGGGAGTCGGGCACCTCCCTGGTAGCGAGCTGGTCCCGGACTGCGTCACTGAGCCCCCTTATGAAGGTTAGGCGAAGAGCAGGTTCGTTCCATCCGCTCTCCACCGCCGCCAGTCGAAACTCCATGACATAGTCCGTCACCCTGCTGCTCCCTTGCCGGAAGGTCCCCAACCGGGCTCCAGGGTCCAGACCTCGGGCTGGATGGTGGAACACTCTGCGGAGCTCCGCCACGAAGTCTGGGTAGGAGAACAAAAAATCTGCTTCCATTGCCCAGGAGGATGTGACCCACTGGGCAGCATGGCCTGAAAGTAGGTTGGTTATATAAGCCACTCGGGACCCATGAGCTGAAAAACGGCTTGGCTGATGACGGAAAACCAACTCACATTGCATGATGAATGTGGCACACTCCTCGGGATTACCGTCAAACAGCCGTGGGACGGAGAGAAGGGGTTCCCGAGGTGCGAGATCTGCTGGGGCTGCGGGGAATGTTCCTGGAGGGTGTGAGAGATGAAAAGTATTAACGGCGTCGCCCAGCGAGTTAAGCTGGGCGAGAATCTCGGACTGTTGTCCCGCCATAGCGGCCATTGAACCCTGCATAGGCAGGACCTGGTCCCTGAGGTTCTGCACCACAGCCGCAGCCCGCTCTAGTTGGAGACCGTGATCCCTGGTCAACTCGACTTGAAATGCAAGTGCGGTTCTGACCCCCTCTGTGTCGGCTGGGGTCGTCATGGTTGGTTCGTAATGTTATGGTTTGACACCGACCCCAAACGCAACGACACAAGAGAGTTGGATTCAGAGTTGCCAAATACAAGGGCTTGTTTATTTGGTGACTAGAATAAGTGAAACAGGGAAAGCAGGTCAACAAGAAACAGGTACAATGAACAAGGGGCAAAGTTCTGCTGCTCTGCAGCTTCTCCCGGAAGGGTAGTCTTGGGAAGCAGGAGCAGGCCTCTGTACCGCTCTGCAGACTCTCACGGCGGACCTCTCAGATGTTGTGCAAGACCGAGAGAGGGAGAGAGGGAACGGGTCAGTGACAGAGCAGACTTGAAACGAGCTGGAGGACAGGGTGTTATATTCTTCGTGTTAAACAACACAGTGATGAGCAATATTCCAAAAAACAGCCCAAGTGAATATCTTCATGTAAACACACAGTGAGCAAAAATCCAAACACCGTCCAATTGTGAAATACTATCTTCGTGTAAATACACAGTGAGCAAAAATCCAACACAGTCCAAATGTGAAACAATATCTTCGTGTAAATACACAGTGAGCAAAAATCCAAACACAGTCCAAATGTGAAATAATATCTTCGTGTAAAAACACAGTGGGAGGTGGAAGATCCCAAAATATTATTCCATAAAGGAAAGAGCAAAAACGTTAATGGCTGGGTGAGTGACTGTCTGACAAAAAGGTGGTAGACTTCAGTGTAAAGGTTACACACGAAAATCGGAATTAGGTCAAGACAGTCAGTCTAGAAAAACTCACCCAGACGAGCTGCGTAAAAGGAACAGGAACAACAGTGGAGGCGAGCGCGCGCCACGGAGCAGGTATCCAAGCGAAGGCTTCTAGGAATTCCTGGAGAATAGCACAGTGAAACAGAAGCAACGGGGAAAAACATCCAGCGACAAATCAAGACGAACCAACAACTTAGGGTGGGGAAAACGGGGTATAAATAATGAGGGATCGATTGATTGAAAGGCAGTGACAGCTGGGGAATGTGATTGAAAAGCGTGGGGAAGTGAGGGAACCAATCAGCGACGTCTCAGATGACGTCAGCGGGGAGAAACGTGTGAACGAGGGAATTGAAATACTTGACAGAAAAAATGAATGAAAACAAAGCGAGGGTGGTTAAAGGAACAGAACGAGTGAGAAGGCAAGGACAGAAACCTCACACACATAGCACACACATCCACACGCACACACTCACTTTAAACAAACACACTGTAGCACCCACTCCCCACACTTTATAGCACACACTCACTTTAAACAAACACACTGTAGCACCCACTCCCCACACTTTATATTTATTGATGAAGGATTGCACTACAACTCGTACATCTTACTGTAAATTGTACCTAAATTGTACCTCATCCCATTTCTGCTTTGCACTATATAGTATTGTACATTAGTACACTGCATAGTATTGTATATTATATGGTAACTCAGTTACGTCTATTATGCATCGAACATTGTACATATGTCTATACTGAACACTGTGACCTCATTTTCTACTTCTAATTTACATGTTATACTATGTTATTTGATACTATCTTGTCTAGCACAGTCTCTGGAGCGTAACAGTAAGAAGCATTTTGTATGAAAGTATTCTGTACTTCTGTATGACAACTATTAAAGAAACTTGAAACTACTACCATCACTACCATCACTATCACCACTACCATCACTACTACCACTACCACCATCACTACTGCTGCGAGAGAAAGAGAGAGACACTCAAGGACAGTCATTATACGGTGGACTTACATGGATTTACCCACTCCCCCCTACTCTGTCATGGACTTACCCACTCTTACATCTCCCCCTTTTACAAAATCCCCTTGCTCTCTCTCTGTTCTTTGCTTTCTCTCTCTCTATCTGTGTTCTCTCTCTCTATCTACACCTCTCTGTTCTCTGCTCTCTCTCTGTGTTTTCAGAAAGCCTGTTGCTTTCTGTCTTTGCTCTCTCTGTCTCTCTCACTCTCTCTCTCTCTCTCTCTCTCTCTCTCTCTCTCTCTCTCTCTCTCTCTCTCTCTCTCTCTCTCTCTCTCTCTCTCTCTCTCTCTCTCTCTCTCTCTCTCTCTATCTCTCTCTCTCTCTCTCCCTGTCTCTCTCTCTCTCTCTCTCTCT
>NW_028173138.1:5000-20387 GCF_963971535.1 Notolepis coatsorum
CCGACGGTAGGGGGTAGAGTGCGCAACGACCAGGAAGGGGATTGGGAATTGGCATAACGACTAACATTGGGATGGGAGAAAAATGGAAAAAGAAGGGGGGAAAAGACAAAAAAATTATATATTATAGTTAGGTATTACTATTACTGGGTTGGTTTATTTAAAAATTATAACATAACGTCAATTCTGTCTGTCCAACAAAATGGATACTAGTCATTAAAAACAGACACTGTGGATCAATTTAGCCTAATAACGGATCAAAGTAAGCGTTCTACGGATATTCAGTGTTATTTTGTAAAATGACTGGTGTCGCCGGTAATACCGGAGTTTATTAGTCATGGGCAATTTTACATAATCGCGGAAACCCTAATGGATAGGAATGATGGGAAGGCCTCAGAAGATCACAGACATTTGCACCCAGCAAAGCAGTCTCATTACGTCAGACTTGACAGTTTAACTGGTGAAATTCTGCGGTCATGTGACCTTACCACTATTCCTATATCAGTAGACCTACTCTGAGAATCGTTGTGCATATAAACGGTTTCACTGGAATTCTGTTTAGAAAGTTTTTGTTGTCAAGATTACACTGTCCGGCGCGGCTGGGTAGCGCAGTGGAGAATCCAGCTGTCAGCGGTACCTCCGGCTTGGTCAGTCGTCCCTAACTCCCTACTAACACAATTGGCAGTGTTAGCGGGTGGGAAGCCGGTGGGGTATGTGTCCTGGTCGTTGTAAACTGCGGTTCCTACTGGTCGGTCGGGGCGCCTGTTCAGCAGGGAGGGGATCTGGAGGAAATAGCGTGAACCTCTGCACGTGTTACGTTCCCCCAGTGAGAGTCCTCGCTGTCAGGTGAAAAGAAGCGGCTGGCTGACTCCACATGTATCGGAGGAGGCATGTGGTAGTTCTACACCCTCCCCAGGCTGACAGTGGGACAATGCGCGCAACGACCAGGAAGGGAATTGCCATAACGACTAAATTGGGATGGGAGCAAAATACAGAAAAAGTTTGAATTTTTTTTAATAAAAAGATTACACTGTCCATAGGGCCTGATCTAAATATTTTGTAATTCATTAAAAAAAAAATTGCATTGCATTGATGTGTAACTGTAGCCTTACTTTCACATTGAATACATCGGCCTTAACTAACTGCCCATTTTATTCCTCTGTTATTCAGTTATTCCTCTGGTCTAAGACAGTCCAAGAATATTAGCAACATAAATGAATATTTGTGACATCATCAAGTATAAAGTCTGGAGCTGCTCCATAGACAATGAATCGGGAAGCATTTTTTTTAAACTATAGAATAAAGTTAATTTGGTATCAAAACGAAATAAATAAATAAATAAATACATTTAAAAGTACTGATTGACTCTGGTTTCTGTCTTTAGGAGAGAGTAGCTCATGATCTCAAATATTGATAGAACTTTCCTAGGCCTTGGAAATAACACATTATAATTCTTAATTTAGGTGGTGTTTCCCTTTAAACTATCCAGGGAACTTAGTGGAAATAAAGATACAACTGCTCTGTGACTTTAAAGGAACACTCTGTCTAGAACGGGTCGGGGTGCAGAGCAGCAGAACAGGACGGGTGCAGAGCAGCAGAACAGGACGGGTGCAGAGCAGCAGAACAGGACGGGTGCAGAGCAGCAGAACAGGACGGGTGCAGAGCAGCAGAACAGGACGGGTGCAGAGCAGCAGAACAGGACGGGTGCAGAGCAGCAGAACAGGACGGGTGCAGAGCAGCAGGGTAGTGAACAGGACGGGTGCAGAGCAGCAGGGTAGTGAGCAGGACGGGTGCAGAGCAGCAGCAGGGGGTTGGTGAACAGGACAGGTGCAGAGCAGCAGGGAGGTAGTGAACAGGACGGGTGCAGAGCGGCAGGGAGGTAGTGAACAGGACGGGTGCAGAGCAGCAGGGAGGTAGTGAACAGGACGGGTGCAGAGCAGCAGGGTAGTGAACAGGACGGGTGCAGAGCAGCAGCAGGGTAGTGAACAGGACGGGTGCAGAGCAGCAGGGTAGTGAACAGGACGGGTGCAGAGCAGCAGCAGGGTAGTGAACAGGACGGGTGCAGAGCGGCAGGGTAGTGAACAGGACGGGTGCAGAGCAGCAGCAGGGTAGTGAACAGGACGGGTGCAGAGCAGCAGGGTAGTGAACAGGACGGGTGCAGAGCAGCAGCAGGGTAGTGAACAGGACGGGTGCAGAGCGGCAGGGTAGTGAACAGGACGGGTGCAGAGCAGCAGGGTAGTGAACAGGACGGGTGCAGAGCGGCAGGGTAGTGAACAGGACGGGTGCAGAGCAGCAGGGTAGTGAACAGGACGGGTGCAGAGCGGCAGGGTAGTGAACAGGACGGGTGCAGAGCGGCAGGGTAGTGAACAGGACGGGTGCAGAGCGGCAGGGTAGTGAACAGGACGGGTGCAGAGCAGCAGGGTAGTGAACAGGACGGGTGCAGAGCAGCAGGGTAGTGAACAGGACGGGTGCAGAGCAGCAGGGTAGTGAACAGGACGGGTGCAGAGCAGCAGGGTAGTGAACAGGACGGGTGCAGAGCAGCAGGGTAGTGAACAGGACGGGTGCAGAGCAGCAGGGTAGTGAACAGGACGGGTGCAGAGCAGCAGGGTAGTGAACAGGACGGGTGCAGAGCAGCAGGGTAGTGAACAGGACGGGTGCAGAGCAGCAGGGTAGTGAACAGGACGGGTGCAGAGCGGCAGGGTAGTGAACGGGACGGGGTGAGGAGCGGTAGGGGGGGTAGTGAACAGGACGGGTGCAGAGCAGCAGGGTAGTGAACAGGACGGGTGCAGAGCAGCAGGGTAGTGAACAGGACGGGTGCAGAGCAGCAGGGTAGTGAACAGGACGGGTGCAGAGCAGCAGGGTAGTGAACAGGACGGGTGCAGAGCAGCAGGGTAGTGAACAGGACGGGTGCAGAGCAGCAGGGTAGTGAACAGGACGGGTGCAGAGCAGCAGGGTAGTGAACAGGACGGGGTGCAGAGCGGTAGGGGGGTAGTGAACAGAGAGAGAGAGAGAAGATGTCTTGGGTTCCAGGCCATTTCCTCCAAGGACAATAACCCCCATCTTGTTTAACAACTCAGCCGGCTGGGGCTATTACACATACACTTTAATTGGTTCCCGCTTTAATTACCCAGGTGGAGGGAGGGGGTCTCTCTCCTCCCCCCTCTGCTCTTTAACTTTGGCCCTGCCAAAATGACTTGGACACAGAGGGGGTATGGGGGGAGGGGGCTACAGGGGAGATAGGGGAGGATGACAACGGCGCACCGTGTGGGTCTAGCTGAAAAACAATCAGCGGAGACCGCTTTAATGATGATGTGAATGAACCTGGATCCCAAAGCATGTTGTTTTCTTTCATTAGGCACTAATTGCTGGAATGTCTTTATACACGTGAGCAGCAGTAGGGTGGACTATAGAGTGGTTAGAGAGAGAGGTCTGATATTCAAACAAATAAAATCCTAATTACACACGTGTGATTGAGTGTTCTAGATTCTCCAATGTTTTCACAGTTTGAACGTAGCCATTAAACACGGGACCGTTTGCCGGTTAGAACGCAGAGCAGCAGGTTGAGCCGAGCAGTCAGGAAGCCCTTCAGCCACCATGTAATACCAACACATTACAGACTGAGGCAATTACCCTCCTGCCATTAGTGCAATCACTACCGCTGGCATAGACACTACTGAACAGCTGAGAGAGAGAGAGAGAGAGAGAGAGAGAGAGAGAGAGAGAGAGAGAGAGAGAGAGAGACAGAGAGAGAGAGAGAGAGAGAGAGAGAGAGAGAGAGAGAGAGAGAGAGAGACAGAGAATATTACTACTGTTATGACTGTTATGTTAATTACAATACAGGAGTCTACGGCGTCTCATTTCAATAAAGCCATTTAAATTGAATTAATAAAGAGAGAAGATAGACAAAAACATACACAGAGAAAGAGAGATACATACACAGATATATACATATACAGTATAGAGAGAATATTACTACTGTTATGACTGTTATGTTAGTTACTTAGTATATGTTGATCTTGCTTTGACAATACAGTTTACAGTGTCTCATTCCAATGAAGCCATTTAAATGGGTAATAAAGGGAGAGAAAAAAGAGAGATACAAAAACCTACACAGAGAAAGAGGGACCTACACAGCTATAGTATATAGAGAGAATATTACTACTGTTATGACTGTTGTGTTAATGACTTAGTACTGTATATGTTGATCTTGCTTTGACAATACAGTTTACACTGTCTCATTTAATTAATTAATTTAACTAATAAAGAGAAAAAAGAGTGAGAGAGAGATAAAAAAAAACATACACAGAGAAAGAGAGAGACATACTCAGACATAATAGAGAGAGAGAGACAGACAGACGGCGTGGGGGTGTGTGTGAAAAGGGATTAAAGCACATAGAGGTATGAGCTATTGAACTAAGGAACGAGAAATGGGAGGAGAGAGCGAGGGGAGAGGAGAAGAAACGAGAGGAGAAATGGAGCAATCTAGGCAGTAAAAGGCTCAGCTCCACTCTCATTTAGCCCTGCTAGTGATTTAGCTAAATGAACAGAGATTGTTCCAATTAATAGTATTGAGTGTTATTCATCACCGCTGTCCAGCAGCAACCTCCCGGCTTCATTAGGCCCTGATTGGTCTGCCAGCTACAACATATCCTCTCTCTCTCTCTCTCTCTCTCTCTCTCTCTCTCTCTCTCTCTCTCTCTCTCTCTCTCTCTCTCTCTCTCTCTCTCTCTCTCTCTCTCTCTCTCTCTCTCTCTCTCGCTCTCTCTCTCCCTCCTTCTCTCTCTCCCTCCCTCTTTGTCTTTCTCATTTCTCTCTCGTTCTCTCTTTCTTTCTTTTTTTTGTGTTGTCTCGTGTCTCTTACTCTTTCGGTTTCTTTCTCTCTGCCTCTTACTCTGTCCTCTATTCTTATGCTCTTAGAGAAGGTGTCCATACCACCCCCCCCCCCCCACACACACACACACACACACTCACGCACGCACGCACGCACGCACACACACACACACACACACACACACACACACACACACACACACACACACACACACACACACACACACACACACACACACACACACACACACACACACACACACACACACACGCATGTCACTGAATTCCCCACTGACTCCATGTGTGTGTGTGTGTGTGTGTGTGCCTGACGGGTGCAGGGCACTGTGACCTGTCCTTCACCTGCTGGTTACTCACCCCTAGTGGCCCAAGCATGGGGCAGGGTGAGGAGGGGTGAGGAGGGGAGATCAGAGATGGGATGGCGGAGAGAGGGATTCCCCCCCCCAGCCTGCTCTCACAATAGGACAGGAAGGAAAGAGCTCACAGGCTGCAGCGCCGGGACAGACCCTAACGAGAGACATGGGACAGAGACACATGGAGCCACGCTACAGGACAGGGGGGGCAGAGAGTCAGCCCGGGGGGCAGAGAGGGGTTATTCTAAAAGTAATACAAGGGATCTTTGTTGTTCAGCCTGCGGATATTGTAACCCACCTGCGTGAACATAGCAAACACACACACACTACACGTGAGAGCACAGATATACACTACATGCACACAAATACACACATTACACTCAAACGCATCACACACACACACACACACATGCTGCGCGCACACACACACACACACCACACATACACTACTACGCGTGAGAGCACAGACATATATATATACATTACACTCAAACACACACGGTTTGCACTAAGCATGTGCTTCTCTGAATCTCTTGGAGAACAGTGAGAAGTTGTTCAGGGCTCGTTGTTGAATCGTTGTTGTTGTCTAAGTTTGAATCTCAGTTAGTCAGCTCCCACTTTGACCCCCGTCTCCTCTCCAAGGTCACGGTGACACAACCCTGGAACTCCGTTTCACAATGAAGGAGTCCAACGCTTTTTCACCTTCTATTTCCAGCCGGCGTGATGCAGCAGCGTGTGTTAGTCGTAAGCGTGACTCATGGTGTCAACAAGCACACTGTGGCCTTGAGCAGAACGGACTGCTTGTAACGGACATCTGGTGAACAGAACCGGCAGAACTGAAGACCTAAACAGTGGCTGGCTTCTTGTCGTCTGGTTCACTACCAAATTTAGTGGTATTTCAGAATCAGAATCAACAGGAAAGTCTTTATTGCGAAGTAAGCTTGCACATACAAAGGAATTACAAGTACTGTAGGAGTAAATACACATCTTTGGGGGGGGGTAAAGTAAAATACAATGACATAAAAAAAACTGTTTCATGTGTTATGTGTAGTATTTAGTATTTTAGAAGAAACTAGTCAGAGACGATTCAGAAACAAGTCAAGACTTGCCTATGCCGAGATAAAAAAACATAATATTACATTTAGATTTATACTTAGTAATTTATTACTATATAACTTAAATAAATAAATAAAGTAAAACTCTGGCAGCTACAGTAAAGGTCAGTAGCATCTTCAACTCTTAACAAAACATTCCAATTCCAGTGGCTTTACTTTACAGTGATTTGTAGACGTTGGAATTAGATGATTTGCTCAAAGGCACAGTTGCAAGAGCGGGAAGCAGGGGCCTTCCAGTAACCGCTCGTGCTCTCTAACCCCCGGACTATTATCTGCAATTGAAAAGAGAAAGGAAGACAGGAAGGGACGGGGGGGGGGGGGGGGCAAAGAGAGAAAGAAAGAGCGAGAGAGGAAGAGTTGTTATCTAAAGAAAGGGAGAGAGAGAGGAAGAGTTGTTATCTAAATTGTCTTGGCCCTGACCCTCGTGTCTCGTGACCTTAGATACTAAATCACCACTGTACTGTGACCTTTGCCCCCTACTCTCTGACCCTCAGATGAGCTTGGCAGCCTCTGCCGGCAAACCGGTCAGCGTGGGTTACATTATGGTAGATTATAGGCACAGTGAGATGGTTTCAATATCGTTATGAGCAGCCTAATAATAAAAAATTAAGAGATGACAATAGGATGCTAAGAATGTGTGTGTGTGTGTGTGTGTGTGTGTGTGTGTGTGTGTGTGTGTGTGTGTGTGTGTGTGTGTGTGTGTCTCTCTCAGAATAAGAGTCCTGGACAGGATGGAGGGGCATCAAGGGCTTCCCTGCAGCTGGATCCGGTGTGTGTGTGTGAATGTGCGTGTGTGACTGTGTGTGTGAATGTGCGTGTGTGACTGTGTGTGTGTGTGTGTGTGTGTGACTGTGTGTGTGTGTGTGTGTGTGTGAGACTGTGAATGTGAATGTGCGTGTGTGACTGTGTCTGTGTGAGACTGTGTGTGTGACTGTGTGTGACTGGTGTGTGGGTGAGAGACTGTGTGTGTGTGTGTGTGTGTGACTGTGTATGTGTGTGTGTGTGTGAGAGACTGTGTGTGTGTGTGTGACTGTGTGTGTGTGTGTGTGACTGTGTGTGTGTAGGTGTGTTTATCAGAGCATGTGAGTGGAGGAAGCCCCGCTCCTGTGCTCACGCTCCGCTCCACCTCTCTCCATCTCTCCATCTCTCCATCTCTCCATCTCTCTATCTCTCCATCTCTCCATCTCTCTATCTCTCTCCACCTCCGCTCCACCTCTCTCCATCTCTCCATCTCTCCATCTCTCTATCTCTCTCCACCTCCGCTCCACCTCTCTCCATCTCTATCTCTCTCCACCTCCACTCCACCTCTCTCCATCTCTCTATCTCTCTCCACCTCCACTCCACCTCTCTCCATCTCTCTATCTCTCCATCTCTCTATCTCTCTCCACCTCCGCTCCACCTCTCTCCATCTCTCTATCTCTCTCCACCTCCGCTCCACCTCTCTCCATCTCTATCTCTCTCCACCTCCACTCCACCTCTCTCCATCTCTCTATCTCTCTCCACCTCCACTCCACCTCTCTCCATCTCTCTATCTCTCCATCTCTCTATCTCTCTCCACCTCCGCTCCACCTCTCTCCATCTCTCTATCTCTCTCCACCTCCGCTCCACCTCTCTCCATCTCTATCTCTCTCCACCTCCACTCCACCTCTCTCCATCTCTCTATCTCTCTCCACCTCCACTCCACCTCGCTCCATCTTTCTATCTCTCTCCACCTCCGCTCCACCTCTCTCCATCTCTCTATCTCTCTCCACCTCCCTCCACCTCTCTCCACCTCCGCTCCACCTCTCTCCACCTCTCTCCACCTCTCTCCATCTCTCTCCACCTCCACCCACCTCTCTCCAGCCTCAACCACTGCTCTCCACCTCTCTCCACCCCTCCACCTCTCTCCACCTCCCTCCACCTCTCCCACCTCCCTCCACCTCCCTCCACCTCTCTCCACCTCCCTCCACCTCTCCACCTCCCTCCACCTCTCTCCACCTCCCTCCACCTCTCTCCAGCCTCACCACTGCTCTCTACCCCGCTCCACCTCTCTCCATCTCTCCATCTCTCTATCTCTCTCCACCTCTGCTCCACCTCTCTCAATCTCTCTCCAGCTCCCTCCACCTCTCTCCAGCTCTCTCCTCTCTCTCCATCTCTCTCCACCTCCTCCACCTCTCCACCTCCCTCCAGTTCTCCCACCTCCCTCCACCTCCCTCCACCTCTCCACCTCCATCCACTTCTCTCCAGCCTCAACCACTGCTCTCTACCTCCCTCCACCTCTCTCCACCTCTCTCCACCTCTCTCCATCTCTCTATCTCTCTCCACCTCCACTCCACCTCGCTCATCTTCTATCTCTCTCCACCTCCGCTCCACCTCTCTCCATCTCTCTATCTCTCTCCACCTCCCTCCACCTCTCTCCACCTCTCTCCACCTCTATCCACCTCTCCCACCTCCCCTCCACCTCTCTCCACCTCCCTCCACCTCTCCACCTCCCTCCACCTCCCCCCACCCTCTCTCCACCTCCCTCCACCTCCCCCCACCTCTCTCCACCTCCCTCCACCTCCCCCACCTCTCCCACCTCCTCCACCTCTCTCCACCTCCCTCCACCTCCACCTCCCTCCACCTCTCTCCACCTCCCTCCACCTCTCCACCTCTCCACCCTCCACCTCCCTCCACCTCTCCACCTCTCCACCTCCCTCCACCTCTCCACCTCCCTCCACCTCTCTCCACCTCCTCCACCTCTCCACCTCTCCACCTCCCTCCACCTCTCTCCACCTCCCTCCACCTCTCTCCACCTCCCTCCACCTCCCCCACCTCTCTCCACCTCCCTCCACCTCCCTCCACCTCTCTCCAGCTGCCTCCACCTCTCTCCACCTCCCTCCACCTCTCTCCACCTCCCTCCACCTCCTCCACCTCTCTCCACCTCTCTCCACCTCTCTCCACCTCCCTCCACCTCTCTCCACCTCCCTCCACCTCTCTCCACCTCTCTCCACCTCCCTCCACCTCCCTCCACCTCCCTCCACCTCTCTCCACCTCCCTCCACCTCCCCATTTCCATCCACCTCTCTCCAGCCTCAACCACTGCTCTCTACCTCCCTCCACCTCTCTCCACCTCCCTCCACCTCTCTCCAGCTGCCTCCACCTCTCTCCACCTCCCTCCACCTCTCTCCAGCTGCCTCCACCTCTCTCCACCTCCCTCCACCTCTCTCCACCTCCCTCCACCTCTCTCCAGCTGCCTCCACCTCTCTCCACCTCCCTCCACCTCTCTCCACCTCCCTCCACCTCTCTCCACCTCCCTCCACCTCTCTCCACCTCCCTCCACCTCTCTCCAGCTGCCTCCACCTCTCTCCACCTCCCTCCACCTCTCTCCACCTCCCTCCACCTCTCTCCAGCTGCCTCCACCTCTCTCCAGCTGCCTCCACCTCTCTCCAGCTCCCTCCACCTCTCTCCACCTCCCTCCACCTCTCTCCAGCTGCCTCCACCTCTCTCCAGCTCCCTCCACCTCTCTCCACCTCCCTCCACCTCTCTCCACCTCTCTCCACCTCCCTCCACCTCTCTCCAGCTGCCTCCACCTCCCTCCACCTCTCTCCAGCTGCCTCCACCTCCCTCCACCTCTCTCCACCTCCCTCCACTCTCTCCAGCTCCCTCCACCTCTCTCCAGCTGCCTCCACCTCTCTCCAGCTCCCTCCACCTCTCTTCAGCCTCGACCACTGCACTGCTTTTCATCGCTCGACCTGCTCACGTGAGCAAAAAGGCTGCTCCAAAACCTGTTGTGAAAGCCGACACTGGAATCAGCGGTGAGTGGCTTTGGCAAAAACATGTGAACATGCAGGAGAGGAGTCTCTCCCCTCATGCTGAATGGTAATATAATGGTAATATAGGTAATATAATCTCCACCACGAGAATAAAGTGTAAGTGTGAGTAACCGGCACTGCTGTGCTCCTGAAACGCATTGTCTTCGAAGGCTAACACTATGTCGGCTAGCAACTTGATCATATCCGCGATCTTCTTAATATTGAAATAGTGGAAGAATGCAGATTACACATGCACACTCACTCACACACATACACACACACACACACACACACACACACACACACACACACACACACAAACATGCACACATTTCAGCAATGAATGAATCCCGGTTCTTTGTCAGTCTCAACTTGAAAAATAGAAAAAATTCTTTCAAATAGTATAGTAGTATATATATATATATATATATATATATATATATATATATATATATATATATATATATATATATATATATATATATATATATATATATATATATATCTTACATGTCTGTAGATACTATATTTATACCTGTACATATCCTACTCTTACTAGTTACGCTGCTGGCCAGTATGACTACTACCATACTGTCTTTATACCTGTATCCCTGTACATATTATACTACAACTCTGTACATACATCTGATTAGCACTACACTCAGTTGTACCAATTTGTATATTTTGTACCCAGTTTAATCACCTGTACATTGTATATTGCTGTTGCACTTTACTGTTACATTTGCACTCTGGTTGGATGCCAAACTTATTTTCTCTGTACTGTACTTGTGCTGTATGATGACAATACATTTGAATCTAATCTAATCTAATCTAATACGATTAAATACAAAGACTGTCCAGGGCCCCGTTCCCCGTACCTGGATAACTGAGTTAGCCGGATAACTTTCGGTCAAGTCTGACTTAGGCCGGACCTTCCTGTTCCCCGAAGCTGGATTGTCTAAATCACCATGACAACAGATCAAAAAGTTTGAGCCTGGTCGAGAGCAGGGTTTAATTTCAAGTTAGCCGGATGAACCATCGCCACGCCCCCGCAAAGAAATGACAGCCCGTTTCCTGAAATTATTCCCACAGTCTACGATCTGCATTATACCATTCTGAATTACGTTTTTGTGCTCCATTCTTCCAGAGGGGGCTTTTGAAATGTAAAATAGACCCAAAATGCTGATACTAAATTCACTTTGTCCTAAATAATGCACGTTATATACCGTGGCGCTCGCTCGGTGCGATGTACACATTATGTGGTTATTTTAACAACGCGCAGCATTGCAAATGTGAATCCCGCGGGGACATCCTTAATGATTGAAACCTATCGCTCGTTTGGCTCTGATTCCTTTCATATTCTCCGCTGTGGATGAGGAGCGAGGAAGGACAGGAGCGCCTGGATTTTGTTTCATTCAAGCATAAAATTGAAGTGTCTATGCGTGGATTGTTCTTCTAAATTACATGCTATACTATGTTATTTGATACTATCTTGTCTAGCACAGTCTCTGGAGCGTAACAGTAAGAAGCATTTTGTATGAAAGTATTCTGTACTTCTGTATGACAACTATTAAAGAAACTTGAAAAGAAACTATTGTAACTGGGATTAAGATGTCTGATGAGATGCGCTGTTTGACGGATTTGAGAAATTGAATGAGCCGTTGACGTCACATTAATGAATGAGAATAACGAGATGAAACTTCATTCAAAATAAAGAATATTCTAAACACGGGTCTCTCGTTCATTAATGTATAAACAATGAATTTATCCCATCTGGCACAGTGGCGCAGCGGTAGTGCTCAATCCTGGCAACCCGGCGACCGGTGTTCGAAACCCCGTGTTTCCAATATAATTTTTTGGAATATAATATTAATGATTATACGCAGAAGTAGCCTAGTTTTAAGTTAAAATATTATAAATCTACATGCATTGAGGATGTCATTCTTTATATAGCTCTCAACGTGCACCAAATTGAATTATTCCTACATTGCAAAGAGAAGGAAAAGACTAGGTTTCGAACCCCGGTCGTCTGCGTGAAAGTCAAAAGAAGAACCCGTTACACCACAGTGGAGATAAATAAAAGATCGACCATACATCAATCAATGGGTAAGAGAGCCGTATCGTTATTCTGTATAACAGTTTAACTAATTATTTTCGCTAGCAAGATCTCATTTGATTATTCAATCCAGCAGGCAAGTTTAAAGGAATATAATCTGATTGATTGAGGTAATGAGGGACTTAAAATTAGCCTATAGATAACGCATTTAACTTGTCGGCGAGGCGATTGAGCCGTACTGCAATATGTTAATAAAGTTTTAAATCAATTAATCAATCAATGCCGCTAGAGAATCAGGATCTCTGCTATCGATACGTGCTGGCTTTTCAACTGGAGCGGCCGCGCGCACTTATCCTGGGTCTCAAGTCTGGTTTGAGTTAACGAGACTGAATCCACCTTCGAGGAACAGGAAAATCCCGGCTTCAAACATCGGGTTAACTGAATCTGGATAATGTGACTCTTGATCGACTTAGTTGAACCAGGTACGGGGAATAGGGCCCAGTAGGGCTGTGCGGTATGGACAAAATAATCTATCATGATATGGGAAATTTCACATCTTAATAACGATATATATCACAATTAGTGCTGTCAGGCGATAAAAAAAAGTAATCTAATTAATTACAGGATTTGTAATTAATTAATCTAATTAATTGCATTTGAATCGCATAACCATTTTAGGCCTGATATTTTATATTCTATAATCATATTTCAAATTGCATGTACCGGATGGCAGAATTCAGTACTGTATCTACAAAACCTTCTGTTTAATCATCTTCACTTTATTCATTTGCTTAGATTTTTCAGGTCTGGTCAATTTTAACATGGTGTTATTCACAGTCAAATAAAATTAAATAAAAAAGAATTGAATTGATATTCTCATTTGGTTCATTACAATTTACTCAAGCCTAGTAACAGACAGTATTTCTGACACTGGGAATACATTCCCTGAGATCCATAGATGTCCCTAGAATCAGATACCAAGACCAAGAACATGCAAATGGACAATAAAAAAAAAAAAGCCCTAATCACAATATAGTACGCTGTCTGTAAATTCAATAAAACATTTGTCTACAAAATAACGACATACTTCATGGCTACTTTTTCCTGAGTGTGAACTAAATACAAATGAAAGGCACACACACACACACACACACACACACACACACACACACACACACACACACACACACACACACACACACACACACACACACACACACACACACACACACACACACACACACACACACACACACACACACACACACACACACACACACACACGCAACACACAGAAAACATCTCTCACCTCTGCATCTCTTTCTACTGCAGCTTTCAATCATCTTGTGCAAAACCAATCATTTCCACAGATTCGATTTCAGAGTAGGTTTGATGAATTCTTGATAAAGTCAAATTGGATGCAACCGAATAATACTAAGGCTTGAGTCGAGTGAAAACGGATGACTGACAAGGTTTTAAAAGTGAAAGTAAATAAAAACACGAGGTACAACTGAAGGCTGAATATCCTCCTCCAATGGTCCACAAAAGCAGATTGATGCATTTATATTCAATAAAGCTTGATGCAGATAACATTCTGACATTACAGACATTTGTATTGCTGCGTGCAGTAAGATGGAGGTGCGCTTGATTTCTATCACAGGCCAGCACTTCTGTTCTGTGTGTGTGTTTCGTTCTGTCTCAAGCTCCTCACACTCCTGTGTGTTATTACAGCACATGTGCGCAGGGTCTGGAATTAACCCTCCAGGCATCTTTGTCGCAATTCTCGTCAAATAGCCTTTTTTTCCACGTGTGTTTGTGGATAGCGTTGGCTATATTTTATGTATATTTTATGTATATGCCAGGAAAGTAGCTCAGTATCACATCTTTGAGTCACATTACAATAATCCATGTTTGTTTTTTTTCTATTTCAAAAATCACTATTAAGCGCGTTTTATACACCTTCCACCCTAGTAGCAGAAATGAACAGGTTAAAATTAGAATGAATCATAAGTAACATGATAAAAGAGATAATATTTCGCCGTCGACTAAAGACTCACTTCTTCAACCATTATCTGAAATGATAAAAAAAAAAAAAAAAAAAAAATCTAACCCTGACTAACCTTAATGTCATGCACTTGTCCTAATAAACTAACCTACACTGTAACACGCAACACTTTGATGAACATTGTTACTCAGCTGATAGAGTTATACCCTTCTTGCTGTCTTGTCGCACAGAACTTGTAAGTCGCTTTGGATAAAAGCGTCAGCTAAATGACTAAATGTAAATGTAAATGTAAAAGGATGGATGAGGCCTCCAAGAGGTAGTTTGTGCATTTATTCAAGATTATAACCATTATTTTTTTAGGGTTAGGGTTAGGATTATGGGGTTAGGGTTAGGGTTAGAGTTAGGGTAACCCTAAGTAGGGTTAGAGTTAGGGTAACCCTAAGTTCCTAACCCCCTAACCCTAACCCTAACCCTAATTTAAAAAAATCCTGAAAATGAATAAATATTCGATATGTATGGTGAGGACTGAAGTTAATAATGATATTCATGAAAATAAATTGGAACAATACATGGAAAAGATATGTTTTTACTGAGATCGCCGTTTCCGTCACTAGGAAGAAAGGTGGGAGTTTTTTGAAGGTTGACTGGAGGGTTATGTAAAATACTGACGTAAAGCAATTCTGCTACTTTTTTGCGACAATAGCAATAGAAACGATAGAGGGAAATATCTACAATTTTTTCTCTCGTCCCCACAATATATCCCGTCATATCAAACAGCCCTACTGTCCAGCTTATGTATAATGGAAGTCCAAAGTAGAGGTGGCAGACTGAAGGTTCATGGAGTAACTTTTCTATAATTGTTTTCCCATAATAACTTAATAATAGATGGGCTTTGGCAACGCAGCATCATGCAGCAGTAGATATTAAAATGTGCTCCTCGCTCAGGTAAAATGACCCCCCCCCCACTATGTGACTGTGTGTGTGTTTGTGTGACTGTGTGTGTGTTTGTGTGACTGTGTGTGTGTCTGTGTGACTGTGTGTTTGTGTGACTGTGTTTGTGTGACTGTGTACATGTTTGTGTGACTGTGTTTGGGTGACTGTGTGATTGTTTGTCTGACTGTGTTTGTGTCACTGTTTGTGTGACTGTGTGTGTGTTTGTCTGACTGTGTTTGTGTCACTGTTTGTGTGACTGTGTGTGTGTTTGTCTGACTGTGTTTGTGTCACTGTTTGTGTGACTGTGT
>NW_028173138.1:20587-68087 GCF_963971535.1 Notolepis coatsorum
GATCTGTTACTGTACATGCTCTGATTTCCATGATAGATATCAGCTGTTTTCCAAGGCCTCGTTTCAAGACCCCCCCCCCCCACCCTATGCTTTATCTGTCCTCCATCTCTCAGTGTTTTAATTGTATTGTTCCAAAACATCCCTGTGACATTTTTTCTCTACGGATAACTACGCAACTTTTAGTTGCTCTTAGAGTGTGTGTGTGTGTGTGTGTGTGTGTGTGTGTGTGTTTTGTGTTTGTGTTTGTGTTCATGCATCTGTGCATGGTATGTGTGTGTGTGTGTTTTGTGTTTGTGCTCATGCATGTGTGCATGGAATGTGTATGTTTGTCTGTGTGTGTACGCCTTTAGGAGGAAAGGGGGGTATAAATGTGTATGTGTCTGTGTGTGTGTGTGTGTGTGTGTGTGCACGCCTTGACGAGGAAAGGGGGGTATTAATGTGTGTGTGTGTGTGTGTGTGTGCCAGCTTGCAATTGACTGTCTCCAAATCCGTCCTCACATTAACACATGCAGGAAGTTTGTCATGGACCTCTGCTGTGCCAAAGCTCATTTGGTCCCATGTGAAATGTATCACAGATGTTCCCCTCCTCGCCTCGAACCAGCACAGGCCTGGCCGCCAGAAACCACAGACAAGAGACTCCTCTCTGCACACACACACACACACACACACACACACACACACACACACACACACACACACACACACACACACACACGCACGCACGCACACGCACGCACACCACAAACTGACAGATTGTAATCCTCCGTTTGCAAAGTAAATACATCATTAGCGAGACATTTAGATGGAAATTGGATTACTGTAAGTGTACTGGAAATGATAACAAAGCGTTGCTCTCTGTTAAGAAATTGTCACAGTCATGTCTCATTTTTTCCATTTAGAGTCCAACAAATATGGATCATCACAGGCTTTTCTCTGACCACAGTAAGTGTGTGTGTGTGTGTGTGTGTGTGTGTGTGTGTGTGTGTGTGTCTTTGCACGTGTTCATGTGTGTGTGTGTAATATGTCTGTGTGCAGTATGCGTGTGCCCACATGTGTCTCAGCAGTGCTAAACGCTGTACCTACAGCCCAGCGTTTAGGGCCTGCGTCTGTGATTAACGCCCGCTGTCGAGGCTGACAGCGTCAGAGCGAGTGATGCGCCGGGATGAGCGCCGCAGCGGGCCGCTGATTTACCGGATTCCATTTCCATTGGTGTAAAGTCAATCTCAGCGGAAGGTCAGCAGCCCACGCGCGCACATTAGCGTCTTTTAATCCCCATCCGTCAGCGCAGGCCAGCCAGCGCGGCGCAGGAGAGAGAGAGAGGGAGAGAATGGGGGGTGTTAATAATATATATGCTAGACAGACTACTGGGAGATATGGGGGGGGCGGTATACCAGTATAGGTATCGTAATGTATAGAGTAGGGCTAGGAATCACCAGAGAGATCCTAATATGATGATGTAACGATTCAATAAATTGTTTTTTTTTATTGTTTTAATTGATACTTTAAGTACTAGGATTTTGATACTGCTGTATATCGCGATGAGTCACTTTAATCTGAATCAGTAAAACAACTGAAACATTATTCCTTATCAAATATGAATCGACTACGGGACGGCTGGGTAGCGTAGTGTAACGTTCCCCCCAGTCCTGCTTCACAATTCCCATCTGTGCATGGACATTCCCCACATTTATTAATTTCCTGTCTGTCATCACCAATCTGTTGTTTGTTCATCTGCTGTCTGTGCTGTGCCCCATTGTCTAGTCTTGTTTTGTCTCCCTTGTGTCTGTATCTATGTGCTGTTTGGTCTCGTCTTGTTTCAGTATATTAACCCAGTTATGTTTTCTGTTTAGTTGTTCCTACCCAGCTGTGTCTAGTTTACCAATCACCCTCATGTCTCTAATTAGTCTGTGTATTTAATTGTTGTCTGCCCAGCCTTCCTTGCTGGGTCATTACTCCTGTTACCCTTGTTCTGTTCACCTTGTGTACCTCCCGTGAAGCTTCCTGTATTTCTCCGTGAGTCCGTTCATGTATTGTTTGACCACGTTTTCCAGCATAGCTGAGGTTTGTTTTCGAGTTTGAAGTTTGCTTTTGTTTATTGCCAAGCCTTGTAATGTTACTTGTTTGCTATGTTCAAGTAAAGCTTGTTATTTACAACGTCGACTCGTGCCTCGTCTCTCTCACCCTCCACTGCCTCTCCTTGTGTTTAATTCTGCATTTGGGTTCTACACACCTCCACCACCGTCATGCCATCTAAACGTTCCCATTGTAACAGCGTAGAGCACTCGCCTACCACCGCAGAGAGGTTGGAATCCAGCTGTCAGCGGTGCCTCTGGCTCGTCAGTCGTCTCTACAAACACAACTGTCAGTGTTCGCGGGTGGGAAGCTGGTGGGGTATGAGTCCTAGTCATCGCAATAGCGACTCCTACTTGTTGGTCGGGGCGCCTGTTCAACAAGGAGCGGACAGCATGTGGTAGGGCAGCATGTGGTAGTCTACACCCTCCCCAGACTGACAGTAGGGCAGCATGTGGTAGTCTACACCCTCCCCAGACCAACAGTAAGGCAGCGCAACGACCAGGAAGGGAATGATCAGAATTACAAAATTGGGGGATGGGAGGAACGATAGAAAAGGCAAATAAATTAAAATAAAATTAATATGAATCAAATACACTAATGAGTAAAAGCCATCATGAAATGCAATGAAATTACAAGTCCTTTCAGACTTTCAATTAAGCCGACCCTTGTTCCCATTTTAGAGAACATCATTTTACAGATCATCCACGGTCATTAAAAGCCTTCCAATAATATTGCCATACTGAGCGCGTCACATATTATGGATATAATGTGGTGGGAGGAAATATTGTGGCGCTCCAGCCTATAGCAGAGAACCACGTTCTGAATCATCCACCGCTGTCACGGGAGTTCAGTACGCAGACAAGCGCTGTAAGAGCGGATGAGGCCACGGTATCAAATGGCTTCTTCTGCACTTCCAATAATAGAGAGGTATTGAAGTCTTACACCTGATAGATGGAGGCTGACAGTCTGCGAACGTGAGAGGAAGGAAGCGAGACAGAGATGGAGAAAGAGGGAAAGAAAGAGAGAAAGATGTAGCCTTCGGATTCTGACGTCACGATTCTGACGTCTGCTTGATATTGGCTTTTTTACCGATATCCGATATTGTCTAACTCTTAATTTCCGATACCGATATCAACCGATACCGATGTATGCAGGGTTTCCCCCCCCCCCCCCCCCCCCAAAAAAAATGAATAATTTCAGGTAATTAACATTACATATATCTTGTCGTGGAATTAACACAACATTATGCATACTTTTGACAATAAATCAAATAAGAATTAGTTATTACTTGCTTGCCTGGGTAATTAAAGGTTAAATAAATCTAAATATATATATATTTTGACTACCGATCATTTTCGATATTACATTTGAATGCCAATATCGGCCGATAATATCGGCCATCCCTAGTCACGACCCAAGTCTTCTGTATGTTATCCATGTACACCAAAAACATTGAGCTTGAGTAGATTCTTGAATATAAATATGACCCACACACACGTCAGTCTCCCATGATGCAGTGCCAGCCCCCGTGGAGCTTCCACCTCCCCCTGCCTCCTCCCCACACAGTGAACCTGCTCCTCTCTTCCACCTCCCCCTGCCTCCTCCTCCCACAGTGAACCTGCTCCTCTCTTCCACCTCCCCCTGCCTCCTCACACAGTGAGCCTGCTCCTCTCTTCCACCTCCCCCTGCCTCCTCCCCACAGGGAACCTGCTCCTCTCTTACACCTCCCCCTGCCTCCTCACACAGTGAGCCTGCTCCTCTCTTCCATCTCCCCCTGCCTCCTCCTCACACAGTGAACCTGCTCCTCTCTTCCACCTCCCCCTGCCTCCTCCCACACAGTGAGCCTGCTCCTCTCTTCCACCTCCCCCTGCCTCCTCCCACACAGTGAGCCTGCTCCTCTCTTCCACCTCCCCCTGCCTCCTCCCACACGGTGAACCTGCTCCTCTCTTCCACCTCCCCCTGCCTCCTCCTCACACAGTGAGCCTGCTCCTCTCTTCCACCTCCCCCTGCCTCCTCCTCACACAGTGAGCCTGCTCCTCTCTTCCACCTCCCCCTGCCTCCTCCCACACAGTGAACCTGCTCCTCTCTTCCACCTCCCCCTGCCTCCTCCCACACAGTGAACCTGCTCCTCTCTTCCACCTCCCCCTGCCTCCTCACACAGTGAGCCTGCTCCTCTCTTCCACCTCCCCCTGCCTCCTCCCACACGGTGAGCCTGCTCCTCTCTTCCACCTCCCCCTGCCTCCTCCCACACAGTGAGCCTGCTCCTCTTTTCCACCTCCCCCTGCCTCCTCCCCACAGGGAACCTGCTCCTCTCTTCCACCTCCCCCTGCCTCCTCCCACACAGTGAGCCTGCTCCTCTCTTCCACCTCCCCCTGCCTCCTCCCCACAGGGAACCTGCTCCTCTCTTCCACCTCCCCCTGCCTCCTCCCACACAGGGAACCTGCTCCTCTCTTACACCTCCCCCTGCCTCCTCCCACACAGTGAGCCTGCTCCTCTCTTCCACCTCCCCCTGCCTCCTCCCACACAGTGAGCCTGCTCCTCTCTTCCACCTCCCCCTGCCTCCTCCCACACAGTGAGCCTGCTCCTCTCTTCCACCTCCCCCTGCCTCCTCCCACACAGTGAACCTGCTCCTCTCTTCCACCTCCCCCTGCCTCCTCCTCACACCGTGAGCCTGCTCCTCTCTTCCACCTCCCCCTGCCTCCTCCTCACACAGTGAACCTGCTCCTCTCTTCCACCTCCCCCTGCCTCCTCCTCACACACAGTGAGCCCGCTCCTCTCTTCCACCTCCCCTGCCTCCTCCCACACAGTGAGCCTGCTCCTCTCGTCCACCTCCCCCTGCCTCCTCCCACACAGTGAGCCTGCTCCTCTCTTCCACCTCCCCCTGCCTCCTCCCACACAGTGAGCCTGCTCCTCTCTTCCACCACCCCTGCCTCCTCCCACACAGTGAGCCTGCTCCTCTCTTCCACCTCCCCCTGCCTCCTCCCACACAGTGAACCTGCTCCTCTCTTCCACCTCCCCCTGCCTCCTCCCACACAGTGAGCCTGCTCCTCTCTTCCACCTCCCCCTGCCTCCTCACACAGTGAGCCTGCTCCTCTCTTCCACCTCCCCCTGCCTCCTCCTCACACAGTGAACCTTCTCCTCTCTTCCACCTCCCCTGCCTCCTCCCACACAGTGAACCTGCTCCTCTCTTCCACCTCCCCCTGCCTGCTCCTCCTCCTCACACGGTGAGCCTGCTCCTCTCTTCCACCTCCCCCTGCCTCCTCCTCACACAGTGAACCTGCTCCTCTCTTCCACCTCCCCCTGCCTCCTCCCACACAGTGAACCTGCTCCTCTCTTCCACCTCCCCTGCCTCCTCCTCACACAGTGAGCCTGCTCCTCTCTTCCACCTCCCCCTGCCTCCTCCCACACAGTGAACCTGCTCCTCTCTTCCACCTCCCCCTGCCTCCTCCCACACAGTGAGCCTGCTCCTCTCTTCCACCTCCCCCTGCCTCCTCCTCACACAGTGAGCCTGCTCCTCTCTTCCACCTCCCCCTGCCTCCCACACAGTGAACCTGCTCCTCTCTTCCACCTCCCCCTGCCTCCTCACACAGTGAACCTGCTCCTCTCTTCCACCTCCCCCTGCCTCCTCCTCACACAGTGAGCCTGCTCCTCTCTTCCACCTCCCCCTGCCTCCTCCCACACGGTGAACCTTCTCCTCTCTTCCACCTCCCCCTGCCTCCTCACACAGTGAGCCTGCTCCTCTCTTCCACCTCCCCCTGCCTCCTCCTCACACAGTGAGCCTGCTCCTCTCTTCCACCTCCCCCTGCCTCCTCCCACACAGTGAGCCTGCTCCTCTCTTCCACCTCCCCCTGCCTCCTCCTCCTCCTCACACAGTGAACCTGCTCCTCTCTTCCACCTCCCCCTGCCTCCTCCCACACAGTGAGCCTGCTCCTCTCTTCCACCTCCCCCTGCCTCCTCCTCACACAGTGAGCCTGCTCCTCTCTTCCACCTCCCCCTGCCTCCTCCCACACAGTGAGCCTGCTCCTCTCTTCCACCTCCCCCTGCCTCCTCCCACACAGTGAGCCTGCTCCTCTCTTCCACCTCCCCCTGCCTCCTCCTCACACAGTGAGCCTGCTCCTCTCTTCCACCTCCCCCTGCCTCCTCCCACACAGTGAGCCTGCTCCTCTCTTCCACCTCCCCCTGCCTCCTCCTCACACAGTGAACCTTCTCCTCTCTTCCACCTTCCCCTGCCTCCTCACACAGTGAACCTGCTCCTCTCTTCCACCTCCCCCTGCCTCCTCCCACACAGTGAGCCTGCTCCTCTCTTCCACCTCCCCCTGCCTCCTCCTCACACAGTGAACCTGCTCCTCTCTTCCACCTCCCCCTGCCTCCTCCTCACACAGTGAGCCCGCCCCTCTCGTCCACCTCCCCCTGCCTCCTCCTCACACAGTGAACCTGCTCCTCTCTTCCACCTCCCCCTGCCTCCTCCTCACACAGTGAGCCTGCTCCTCTCTTCCACCTCCCCCTGCCTCCTCCCACACAGTGAGCCTGCTCCTCTCTTCCACCTCCCCCTGCCTCCTCCTCCTCCTCACACAGTGAACCTGCTCCTCTCTTACACCTCCCCCTGCCTCCTCCCACACAGTGAGCCTGCTCCTCTCTTCCACCTCCCCCTGCCTCCTCCCACATAGTGAACCTTCTCCTCTCTTCCACCTCCCCCTGCCTCCTCCTCCTCACACAGTGAACCTGCTCCTCTCTTCCACCTCCCCCTGCCTCCTCCTCACACAGTGAACCTGCTCCTCTCTTCCACCTCCCCCTGCCTCCTCCTCACACAGTGAGCCTGCTCCTCTCTTCCACCTCCCCCTGCCTCCCACACAGTGAGCCTGCTCCTCTCTTCCACCTCCCCCTGCCTCCTCACACAGTGAGCCTGCTCCTCTCTTCCACCTCCCCCTGCCTCCTCCTCACACAGTGAACCTGCTCCTCTCTTCCACCTCCCCCTGCCTCCTCCTCACACAGTGAGCCTGCTCCTCTCTTCCACCTCCCCCTGCCTCCTCCCACACAGTGAGCCTTCTCTTCTCTTCCACCTCCCCCTGCCTCCTCACACAGTGAGCCTGCTCCTCTCTTCCACCTCCCCCTGCCTCCTCCTCACACAGTGAACCTGCTCCTCTCTTCCACCTCCCCCTGCCTCCTCCCACACGGTGAGCCTGCTCCTCTCTTCCACCTCCCCCTGCCTCCTCCTCACACAGGGAACCTGCTCCTCTCTTCCACCTCCCCCTGCCTCCTCCCACGGTGAACCTGCTCCTCTCTTCCACCTCCCCCTGCCTCCTCCCATGGTGAACCTGCTCCTCTCTTCCACCTCCCCCTGCCTCCTCCCATGGTGAACCTGCTCCTCTCTTACACCTCCCCCTGCCTCCTCCCATGGTGAACCTGCTCCTCTCTTACACCTCCCCCTGCCTCCTCCCACACAGTGAACCTGCTCCTCTCTTCCACCTCCCCCTGCCTCCTCCTCACACGGTGAGCCTGCTCCTCTCTTCCACCTCCCCCTGCCTCCTCCCACACAGTGAGCCTGCTCCTCTCTTCCACCTCCCCCTGCCTCCTCCTCACACAGTGAGCCTTCTCCTCTCTTCCACCTCCCCCTGCCTCCTCCCACGGTGAACCTTCTCCTCTCTTCCACCTCCCCCTGCCTCCTCCCACACAGTGAACCTGCTCCTCTCTTCCACCTCCCCCTGCCTCCTCCCACACAGTGAACCTGCTCCTCTCTTCCACCTCCCCCTGCCTCCTCCCACACAGTGAACCTGCTCCTCTCTTCCACCTCCCCCTGCCTCCTCCCACGGTGAACCTTCTCTCTTCCACCTCCCCCTGCCTCCTCCTCACACAGTGAGCCTTCTCCTCTCTTCCACCTCCCCCTGCCTCCTCCCACACGGTGAACCTTCTCCTCTCTTCCACCTCCCCCTGCCTCCTCACACAGTGAACCTTCTCCTCTCTTCCACCTCCCCCTGCCTCCCACACAGTGAACCTGCTCCTCTCTTCCACCTCCCCCTGCCTCCTCCTCACACAGTGAACCTGCTCCTCTCTTCCACCTCCCCCTGCCTCCTCCCACACAGTGAACCTGCTCCTCTCTTCCACCTCCCCCTGCCTCCTCCCACACAGTGAGCCTCCTCCTCTCTTCCACCTCCCCCTGCCTCCTCACACAGTGAACCTGCTCCTCTCTTCCACCTCCCCCTGCCTCCTCCTCACACAGTGAGCCTGCTCCTCTCTTCCACCTCCCCCTGCCTCCTCCCACACGGTGAACCTTCTCCTCTCTTCCACCTCCCCCTGCCTCCTCACACAGTGAGCCTGCTCCTCTCTTCCACCTCCCCCTGCCTCCTCCCACACAGTGAGCCTGCTCCTCTCTTCCACCTCCCCCTGCCTCCTCCTCACACAGTGAGCCTGCTCCTCTCTTCCACCTCCCCCTGCCTCCTCCCACACAGTGAACCTGCTCCTCTCTTCCACCTCCCCCTGCCTCCTCCTCACACAGTGAACCTGCTCCTCTCTTCCACCTCCCCCTGCCTCCTCCCACACAGTGAGCCTGCTCCTCTCTTCCACCTCCCCCTGCCTCCTCCTCACACAGTGAGCCTGCTCCTCTCTTCCACCTCCCCCTGCCTCCTCCCACACAGTGAGCCTGCTCCTCTCTTCCACCTCCCCCTGCCTCCTCCCACACAGTGAGCCTGCTCCTCTCTTCCACCTCCCCCTGCCTCCTCCTCACACAGTGAACCTGCTCCTCTCTTCCACCTCCCCCTGCCTCCTCCCACACAGTGAGCCTGCTCCTCTCTTCCACCTCCCCCTGCCTCCTCCTCACACAGTGAACCTTCTCCTCTCTTCCACCTTCCCCTGCCTCCTCACACAGTGAACCTGCTCCTCTCTTCCACCTCCCCCTGCCTCCTCCCACACAGTGAGCCTGCTCCTCTCTTCCACCTCCCCCTGCCTCCTCCTCACACAGTGAACCTGCTCCTCTCTTCCACCTCCCCCTGCCTCCTCCTCACACAGTGAGCCTGCTCCTCTCTTCCACCTCCCCCTGCCTCCTCCTCACACAGTGAACCTGCTCCTCTCTTCCACCTCCCCCTGCCTCCTCCTCACACAGTGAGCCCGCCCCTCTCGTCCACCTCCCCCTGCCTCCTCCTCACACAGTGAACCTGCTCCTCTCTTCCACCTCCCCCTGCCTCCTCCTCACACAGTGAGCCTGCTCCTCTCTTCCACCTCCCCCTGCCTCCTCCCACACAGTGAGCCTGCTCCTCTCTTCCACCTCCCCCTGCCTCCTCCTCCTCCTCACACAGTGAACCTGCTCCTCTCTTACACCTCCCCCTGCCTCCTCCCACACAGTGAGCCTGCTCCTCTCTTCCACCTCCCCCTGCCTCCTCCCACATAGTGAACCTTCTCCTCTCTTCCACCTCCCCCTGCCTCCTCCTCCTCACACAGTGAACCTGCTCCTCTCTTCCACCTCCCCCTGCCTCCTCCTCACACAGTGAACCTGCTCCTCTCTTCCACCTCCCCCTGCCTCCTCCTCACACAGTGAGCCTGCTCCTCTCTTCCACCTCCCCCTGCCTCCCACACAGTGAGCCTGCTCCTCTCTTCCACCTCCCCCTGCCTCCTCACACAGTGAGCCTGCTCCTCTCTTCCACCTCCCCCTGCCTCCTCCTCACACAGTGAACCTGCTCCTCTCTTCCACCTCCCCCTGCCTCCTCCTCACACAGTGAGCCTGCTCCTCTCTTCCACCTCCCCCTGCCTCCTCCCACACAGTGAGCCTTCTCTTCTCTTCCACCTCCCCCTGCCTCCTCACACAGTGAGCCTGCTCCTCTCTTCCACCTCCCCCTGCCTCCTCCTCACACAGTGAACCTGCTCCTCTCTTCCACCTCCCCCTGCCTCCTCCCACACGGTGAGCCTGCTCCTCTCTTCCACCTCCCCCTGCCTCCTCCTCACACAGGGAACCTGCTCCTCTCTTCCACCTCCCCCTGCCTCCTCCCACGGTGAACCTGCTCCTCTCTTCCACCTCCCCCTGCCTCCTCCCATGGTGAACCTGCTCCTCTCTTCCACCTCCCCCTGCCTCCTCCTCACACAGTGAACCTGCTCCTCTCTTCCACCTCCCCCTGCCTCCTCCCATGGTGAACCTGCTCCTCTCTTCCACCTCCCCCTGCCTCCTCCCACACAGTGAACCTGCTCCTCTCTTCCACCTCCCCCTGCCTCCTCCTCACACGGTGAGCCTGCTCCTCTCTTCCACCTCCCCCTGCCTCCTCCCACACAGTGAGCCTGCTCCTCTCTTCCACCTCCCCCTGCCTCCTCCTCACACAGTGAGCCTTCTCCTCTCTTCCACCTCCCCCTGCCTCCTCCCACGGTGAACCTTCTCCTCTCTTCCACCTCCCCCTGCCTCCTCCCACACAGTGAACCTGCTCCTCTCTTCCACCTCCCCCTGCCTCCTCCCACACAGTGAACCTGCTCCTCTCTTCCACCTCCCCCTGCCTCCTCCCACACAGTGAACCTGCTCCTCTCTTCCACCTCCCCCTGCCTCCTCCCACGGTGAACCTTCTCTCTTCCACCTCCCCCTGCCTCCTCCTCACACAGTGAGCCTTCTCCTCTCTTCCACCTCCCCCTGCCTCCTCCCACACGGTGAACCTTCTCCTCTCTTCCACCTCCCCCTGCCTCCTCACACAGTGAACCTTCTCCTCTCTTCCACCTCCCCCTGCCTCCCACACAGTGAACCTGCTCCTCTCTTCCACCTCCCCCTGCCTCCTCCTCACACAGTGAACCTGCTCCTCTCTTCCACCTCCCCCTGCCTCCTCCCACACAGTGAACCTGCTCCTCTCTTCCACCTCCCCCTGCCTCCTCCCACACAGTGAGCCTCCTCCTCTCTTCCACCTCCCCCTGCCTCCTCACACAGTGAACCTGCTCCTCTCTTCCACCTCCCCCTGCCTCCTCCTCACACAGTGAGCCTGCTCCTCTCTTCCACCTCCCCCTGCCTCCTCCCACACGGTGAACCTTCTCCTCTCTTCCACCTCCCCCTGCCTCCTCACACAGTGAGCCTGCTCCTCTCTTCCACCTCCCCCTGCCTCCTCCTCACACAGTGAGCCTGCTCCTCTCTTCCACCTCCCCCTGCCTCCTCCCACACAGTGAGCCTGCTCCTCTCTTCCACCTCCCCCTGCCTCCTCCTCACACAGTGAACCTTCTCCTCTCTTCCACCTCCCCCTGCCTCCTCCTCACACAGTGAACCTTCTCCTCTCTTCCACCTTCCCCTGCCTCCTCACACAGTGAGCCTGCTCCTCTCTTCCACCTCCCCCTGCCTCCTCCCACACAGTGAGCCTGCTCCTCTCTTCCACCTCCCCCTGCCTCCTCCTCACACAGTGAGCCTGCTCCTCTCTTCCACCTCCCCCTGCCTCCTCCTCACACAGTGAACCTTCTCCTCTCTTCCACCTTCCCCTGCCTCCTCACACAGTGAACCTGCTCCTCTCTTCCACCTCCCCCTGCCTCCTCCCACACAGTGAGCCTGCTCCTCTCTTCCACCTCCCCCTGCCTCCTCCTCACACAGTGAGCCTGCTCCTCTCTTCCACCTCCCCCTGCCTCCTCCTCACACAGTGAGCCCGCCCCTCTCGTCC
This sequence comes from Notolepis coatsorum, assembly GCF_963971535.1. Classification (NCBI taxonomy): domain Eukaryota; kingdom Metazoa; phylum Chordata; class Actinopteri; order Aulopiformes; family Paralepididae; genus Notolepis; species Notolepis coatsorum. Next base: position 32,260 of record NW_028173138.1, read on the forward strand.
ACCTCCCCCTGCCTCCTCCTCACACAGTGAACCTGCTCCTCTCTTCCACCTCCCCCTGCCTCCTCCTCACACAGTGAACCTGCTCCTCTCTTCCACCTCCCCCTGCCTCCTCCTCACACAGTGAGCCTGCTCCTCTCTTCCACCTCCCCCTGCCTCCTCCCACACAGTGAGCCTGCTCCTCTCTTCCACCTCCCCCTGCCTCCTCCTCCTCCTCACACAGTGAACCTGCTCCTCTCTTACACCTCCCCCTGCCTCCTCCCACACAGTGAGCCTGCTCCTCTCTTCCACCTCCCCCTGCCTCCTCCCACACAGTGAGCCTGCTCCTCTCTTCCACCTCCCCCTGCCTCCTCCCACACAGTGAGCCTGCTCCTCTCTTCCACCTCCCCCTGCCTCCTCCTCCTCCTCACACAGTGAACCTGCTCCTCTCTTACACCTCCCCCTGCCTCCTCCCACACAGTGAGCCTGCTCCTCTCTTCCACCTCCCCCTGCCTCCTCCTCACACAGTGAGCCTGCTCCTCTCTTCCACCTCCCCCTGCCTCCTCCTCCTCACACAGTGAACCTGCTCCTCTCTTACACCTCCCCCTGCCTCCTCCCACACAGTGAGCCTGCTCCTCTCTTCCACCTCCCCCTGCCTCCTCCCACACAGTGAACCTTCTCCTCTCTTCCACCTCCCCCTGCCTCCTCCTCCTCACACAGTGAACCTGCTCCTCTCTTCCACCTCCCCCTGCCTCCTCCTCACACAGTGAACCTGCTCCTCTCTTCCACCTCCCCCTGCCTCCTCCTCACACAGTGAGCCTGCTCCTCTCTTCCACCTCCCCCTGCCTCCCACACAGTGAGCCTGCTCCTCTCTTCCACCTCCCCCTGCCTCCTCACACAGTGAGCCTGCTCCTCTCTTCCACCTCCCCCTGCCTCCTCCTCACACAGTGAACCTGCTCCTCTCTTCCACCTCCCCCTGCCTCCTCCTCACACAGTGAGCCTGCTCCTCTCTTCCACCTCCCCCTGCCTCCTCCTCACACAGTGAGCCTGCTCCTCTCTTCCACCTCCCCCTGCCTCCTCCTCACACAGTGAGCCTTCTCTTCTCTTCCACCTCCCCCTGCCTCCTCACACAGTGAGCCTGCTCCTCTCTTCCACCTCCCCCTGCCTCCTCCTCACACAGTGAACCTGCTCCTCTCTTCCACCTCCCCCTGCCTCCTCCCACACGGTGAGCCTGCTCCTCTCTTCCACCTCCCCCTGCCTCCTCCTCACACAGGGAACCTGCTCCTCTCTTCCACCTCCCCCTGCCTCCTCCCACGGTGAACCTGCTCCTCTCTTCCACCTCCCCTGCCTCCTCCCACACAGTGAGCCTGCTCCTCTCTTCCACCTCCCCCTGCCTCCTCCCACGGTGAACCTGCTCCTCTCTTCCACCTCCCCCTGCCTCCTCCCATGGTGAACCTGCTCCTCTCTTCCACCTCCCCCTGCCTCCTCCCATGGTGAACCTGCTCCTCTCTTACACCTCCCCCTGCCTCCTCCCATGGTGAACCTGCTCCTCTCTTACACCTCCCCCTGCCTCCTCCCACACAGTGAACCTGCTCCTCTCTTCCACCTCCCCCTGCCTCCTCCTCACACGGTGAGCCTGCTCCTCTCTTCCACCTCCCCCTGCCTCCTCCCACACAGTGAGCCTGCTCCTCTCTTCCACCTCCCCCTGCCTCCTCCTCACACAGTGAGCCTTCTCCTCTCTTCCACCTCCCCCTGCCTCCTCCCACGGTGAACCTTCTCCTCTCTTCCACCTCCCCCTGCCTCCTCCCACACAGTGAACCTGCTCCTCTCTTCCACCTCCCCCTGCCTCCTCCCACACAGTGAACCTGCTCCTCTCTTCCACCTCCCCCTGCCTCCTCCCACACAGTGAACCTGCTCCTCTCTTCCACCTCCCCCTGCCTCCTCCCACGGTGAACCTTCTCTCTTCCACCTCCCCCTGCCTCCTCCTCACACAGTGAGCCTTCTCCTCTCTTCCACCTCCCCCTGCCTCCTCCCACACGGTGAACCTTCTCCTCTCTTCCACCTCCCCCTGCCTCCTCACACAGTGAACCTTCTCCTCTCTTCCACCTCCCCCTGCCTCCCACACAGTGAACCTGCTCCTCTCTTCCACCTCCCCCTGCCTCCTCCTCACACAGTGAACCTGCTCCTCTCTTCCACCTCCCCCTGCCTCCTCCCACACAGTGAACCTGCTCCTCTCTTCCACCTCCCCCTGCCTCCTCCCACACAGTGAGCCTGCTCCTCTCTTCCACCTCCCCCTGCCTCCTCACACAGTGAACCTGCTCCTCTCTTCCACCTCCCCCTGCCTCCTCCTCACACAGTGAGCCTGCTCCTCTCTTCCACCTCCCCCTGCCTCCTCCCACACGGTGAACCTTCTCCTCTCTTCCACCTCCCCCTGCCTCCTCACACAGTGAGCCTGCTCCTCTCTTCCACCTCCCCCTGCCTCCTCCTCACACAGTGAGCCTGCTCCTCTCTTCCACCTCCCCCTGCCTCCTCCCACACAGTGAGCCTGCTCCTCTCTTCCACCTCCCCCTGCCTCCTCCTCACACAGTGAACCTTCTCCTCTCTTCCACCTCCCCCTGCCTCCTCACACAGTGAGCCTGCTCCTCTCTTCCACCTCCCCCTGCCTCCTCCCACACAGTGAGCCTGCTCCTCTCTTCCACCTCCCCCTGCCTCCTCCTCACACAGTGAGCCTGCTCCTCTCTTCCACCTCCCCTGCCTCCTCCTCACACAGTGAACCTTCTCCTCTCTTCCACCTTCCCCTGCCTCCTCACACAGTGAACCTGCTCCTCTCTTCCACCTCCCCCTGCCTCCTCCCACACAGTGAGCCTGCTCCTCTCTTCCACCTCCCCCTGCCTCCTCCTCACACAGTGAGCCTGCTCCTCTCTTCCACCTCCCCCTGCCTCCTCCTCACACAGTGAGCCCGCCCCTCTCGTCCACCTCCCCCTGCCTCCTCCTCACACAGTGAACCTGCTCCTCTCTTCCACCTCCCCCTGCCTCCTCCCACACAGTGAACCAGCTCCTCTCTTCCACCTCCCCCTGCCTCCTCCTCACACAGTGAGCCTGCTCCTCTCTTCCACCTCCCCCTGCCTCCTCCCACACAGTGAGCCTGCTCCTCTCTTCCACCTCCCCCTGCCTCCTCCTCCTCCTCACACAGTGAACCTGCTCCTCTCTTACACCTCCCCCTGCCTCCTCCCACACAGTGAGCCTGCTCCTCTCTTCCACCTCCCCCTGCCTCCTCCCACACAGTGAGCCTGCTCCTCTCTTCCACCTCCCCCTGCCTCCTCCCACACAGTGAACCTTCTCCTCTCTTCCACCTCCCCCTGCCTCCTCCTCCTCACACAGTGAACCTGCTCCTCTCTTCCACCTCCCCCTGCCTCCTCCTCACACAGTGAACCTGCTCCTCTCTTCCACCTCCCCCTGCCTCCCACACAGTGAGCCTGCTCCTCTCTTCCACCTCCCCCTGCCTCCTCACACAGTGAGCCTGCTCCTCTCTTCCACCTCCCCCTGCCTCCTCCTCACACAGTGAGCCTGCTCCTCTCTTCCACCTCCCCCTGCCTCCTCCTCACACAGTGAACCTGCTCCTCTCTTCCACCTCCCCCTGCCTCCTCCTCACACAGTGAGCCTGCTCCTCTCTTCCACCTCCCCCTGCCTCCTCCCACACAGTGAGCCTTCTCTTCTCTTCCACCTCCCCCTGCCTCCTCCTCACACAGGGAACCTGCTCCTCTCTTCCACCTCCCCCTGCCTCCTCCCACGGTGAACCTGCTCCTCTCTTCCACCTCCCCTGCCTCCTCCCACACAGTGAGCCTGCTCCTCTCTTCCACCTCCCCCTGCCTCCTCCCACGGTGAACCTGCTCCTCTCTTCCACCTCCCCCTGCCTCCTCCCATGGTGAACCTGCTCCTCTCTTACACCTCCCCCTGCCTCCTCCCCACAGGGAACCTGCTCCTCTCTTACACCTCCCCCTGCCTCCTCCCATGGTGAACCTGCTCCTCTCTTCCACCTCCCCCTGCCTCCTCCCACGGTGAACCTGCTCCTCTCTTCCACCTCCCCTGCCTCCTCCCACACAGTGAGCCTGCTCCTCTCTTCCACCTCCCCCTGCCTCCTCCCACGGTGAACCTGCTCCTCTCTTCCACCTCCCCCTGCCTCCTCCCATGGTGAACCTGCTCCTCTCTTACACCTCCCCCTGCCTCCTCACACAGTGAACCTGCTCCTCTCTTCCACCTCCCCCTGCCTCCTCCCACACAGTGAACCTGCTCCTCTCTTCCACCTCCCCCTGCCTCCTCACACAGTGAACCTGCTCCTCTCTTCCACCTCCCCCTGCCTCCTCCTCCTCCTGACACAGTGAACCTGCTCCTCTCTTCCACCTCCCCCTGCCTCCTCCTCACACAGTGAACCTGCTCCTCTCTTCCACCTCCCCCTGCCTCCTCCTCACACAGTGAGCCTGCTCCTCTCTTCCACCTCCCCCTGCCTCCCACACAGTGAGCCTGCTCCTCTCTTCCACCTCCCCCTGCCTCCTCACACAGTGAGCCTGCTCCTCTCTTCCACCTCCCCCTGCCTCCTCCCACACAGTGAGCCTGCTCCTCTCTTCCACCTCCCCCTGCCTCCTCCCACACAGTGAACCTGCTCCTCTCTTCCACCTCCCCCTGCCTCCTCCTCACACAGTGAACCAGCTCCTCTCTTCCACCTCCCCCTGCCTCCTCCTCACACAGTGAGCCTGCTCCTCTCTTCCACCTCCCCCTGCCTCCTCCCACACAGTGAACCTTCTCCTCTCTTCCACCTCCCCCTGCCTCCTCCTCACACAGTGAACCTTCTCCTCTCTTCCACCTCCCCTGCCTCCTCCCACACAGTGAACCTGCTCCTCTCTTCCACCTCCCCCTGCCTCCTCCCACACAGTGAACCTGCTCCTCTCTTCCACCTCCCCCTGCCTCCTCCTCACACAGTGAGCCTGCTCCTCTCTTCCACCTCCCCCTGCCTCCCACACAGTGAGCCTGCTCCTCTCTTCCACCTCCCCCTGCCTCCCACACAGTGAGCCTCCTCCTCTCTTCCACCTCCCCCTGCCTCCTCACACAGTGAGCCTGCTCCTCTCTTCCACCTCCCCCTGCCTCCTCCTCACACAGTGAACCTGCTCCTCTCTTCCACCTCCCCCTGCCTCCTCCCACACAGTGAGCCTGCTCCTCTCTTCCACCTCCCCCTGCCTCCTCCCACACAGTGAGCCTGCTCCTCTCTTCCACCTCCCCCTGCCTCCTCCTCACACAGTGAGCCTGCTCCTCTCTTCCACCTCCCCCTGCCTCCTCCTCACACAGTGAACCTGCTCCTCTCTTCCACCTCCCCCTGCCTCCTCCCACACAGTGAGCCTGCTCCTCTCTTCCACCTCCCCTGCCTCCTCCCACACAGTGAGCCTGCTCCTCTCTTCCACCTCCCCCTGCCTCCTCCCACGGTGAACCTGCTCCTCTCTTCCACCTCCCCCTGCCTCCTCCCACACGGTGAACCTGCTCCTCTCTTCCACCTCCCCCTGCCTCCTCCTCACACGGTGAACCTGCTCCTCTCTTCCACCTCCCCCTGCCTCCTCCTCCTCCTGACACAGTGAACCTGCTCCTCTCTTCCACCTCCCCCTGCCTCCTCCTCACACAGTGAACCTGCTCCTCTCTTCCACCTCCCCCTGCCTCCTCCTCACACAGTGAACCTGCTCCTCTCTTCCACCTCCCCCTGCCTCCTCCCACACAGTGAGCCTGCTCCTCTCTTCCACCTCCCCCTGCCTCCTCCCACACAGTGAGCCTGCTCCTCTCTTCCACCTCCCCCTGCCTCCTCCTCACACAGTGAGCCTGCTCCTCTCTTCCACCTCCCCCTGCCTCCTCCTCACACAGTGAACCTGCTCCTCTCTTCCACCTCCCCCTGCCTCCTCCCACACAGTGAGCCTGCTCCTCTCTTCCACCTCCCCTGCCTCCTCCCACACAGTGAGCCTGCTCCTCTCTTCCACCTCCCCCTGCCTCCTCCCACGGTGAACCTGCTCCTCTCTTCCACCTCCCCCTGCCTCCTCCCACACGGTGAACCTGCTCCTCTCTTCCACCTCCCCCTGCCTCCTCCTCACACGGTGAACCTGCTCCTCTCTTCCACCTCCCCCTGCCTCCTCCTCCTCCTGACACAGTGAACCTGCTCCTCTCTTCCACCTCCCCCTGCCTCCTCCTCACACAGTGAACCTGCTCCTCTCTTCCACCTCCCCCTGCCTCCTCCTCCTCCTGACACAGTGAACCTGCTCCTCTCTTTCACCTCCCCCTGCCTCCTCCTCACACAGTGAACCTTCTCCTCTCTTCCACCTCCCCCTGCCTCCTCCTCACACACGGTGAACCTGCTCCTCTCTTTCACCTCCCTGTGCCCCCCCACACGGTGAACCTCTCTCTGCCCGCCTGTCTGGAGGACGCCAGGCCTACTAAATACAGCCCGATTGATCGGCCAACCGATTGATTGATCGGTGTCTAGGACGGCTCTTTATCATTGCTGTTGTGAAAACTGTAATGATAATTACACACACACACTAATTCTCCCTCCCCCCCACTCTCCTTGCCCCCCCCCCAACTTTTCAACAACTCCTGTTTCTTTCCACATTTTTGTCTCCGTCTCTCTCTCTCTCTCTCTCTCTCTCTCTCTCTCTCTCTCTCTCTCTCTCTCTCTCTCTCTCTCTCTCTCTCTCTCTCTCTCTCTCTCTCTCGTTCTATCGTCCCTCTGTCTCTCATTGACTGTCTCGCTGCAGGCGAGGGAGGGGGGGGGGGGGGCTCTCAGTCTGCCAGACAGTCGCTTTGGCTCCTGAAGGACGCGAGCAGAAGACAGGTAATCTTTTAATCTCCCCTCCATCTCCCCGGCTTTCTACTCCATTCTCTGCTAAAACATTTCATATTCTAATCGGCTCCGGTCTGCGTCACGCCACCTACCCCCCACCCCCCCCCCCACCCCCCTACCCTGCGCCTCCCCCAGCCCACCCCAGCCCCTCCTAATACCTTTCTATAGAACCATCAAACTCACCAACACTCCGCTAAGTTTATTCAATCGTTTGTTTTTTTCTCCCTTTTTTTCTCTCTAGTTTTTTTCCTTTTTCTTTTTTTTTATTACATTTCCTGGAATTCAAATGCACTTCATACATCCCCTTCCTCTACCCTACCATCTACTCTTCCTCCTCCCTCCTCCTCCTCCTCCGCTCTCCACCAATCCCCTCCTCCTCCTCCTCCTCCTCCTCCTCCTCCTTTTCTTCCCCTTCATTCTTCGCCCGGAGGTTAGCACTAAACGCGCATCATTCAGCGAAAAACAAAAGGAGTGAATTGATTGGGTTATCAGCCACTGCTCTGGACCCTTTGATCAGAGCAGAAATACAGCTACATGTCAGGAATCTGCTTCTGCAGCTCTTTCTGAGTTTTACAATTACTACACGCCACGGTCACGTCTAGATCTCCCCCACCCCCCCTCCCCCCTCTCTCTCCCCACAGTCCTGGGGTTAGGGCCTGCGGCGACGCCCGTTATTACGTCTCTCATACCACCCCCCCCCCCCACACACACACACACACACACGCGCTGAGGAGCGCATATAGAGCCGGGAGATTATGTTGGAGAGGTACTACTGTGTGCGACCGCTCCTGTGGTGAGCTGGGAGCTGTAGTTCCGGAGCTACATACAATGGACTACATTTCAGTGGCCTTGGACCGGATCGAGTAGCCAAATGTTTTGACGTGAAAAGTGTGAGGGGTGGGGGTTTAACACGGGGGTCGCGGGCCGCGGGCCAAAGATATATAGGACTGTTTCAGTGGAATGTTTGGTGTGTTGTTCGGGAAACAGCTATGGCTACAGTTGACTTCCTGTACGTTCTATTGCATGGATTTGCCAATATCAAGTCTTAGGCCAATATAAACAGCTATTATACTGTGTAACTAAATAACAGTTTTCTGTAACTGGAAGTCCCCTAAAAAATAATTGTTTCAACATAATTTTCCATCCGTCAGTCAAGATGTAGCCTCTCTGCCGGCAGTCTATTGGTTTGTGTTTATTAGTGTTGTCAAGTTGAAACCACCTATAGTAGATGGACATTGGCCTGTAGAAATGTAACAATAGCCCCGTCTCTCCGTGGTCTCCTGCAGCCATAGGAAAGTGAATGGGTTATTAAAAGCGTGCCCCTAACGGTATCGCAACGTCCCATCATTTAGCGTTAGCATTGTGGCTCCTAACCCCTTAAGCCCGAGCGGTCCGGTACCAGTACGAAATTAATATCACGTCATAAAAAAATCAATACAGTCCATATTAATTAATGTTGCATTTCTTTTTTCAAATGTAGCCAAGAGTAAAGACCCTAACCCCATCCAAACAGCAGTCAAAGTGTATATTTTCAGCACTATGTTTGTTTACCAATGATTTTAAGTGAAATATGAGTTTTTAAATATCTCAGCGTATCCCGGCGGAAACCAGATGAATTAGATGCGAGGGAATAACGCGTCATGAAAGTCCTAAAACAGAGGAGACCCAGGGCTTTCAAAGGACATCGAAATTTCATAAAACTACACTACCCAGCTCACACCAGCCTCTGTCAAAGCTGTTGCAAATATTATTAGCGAACAATTCGGATGTTATTTTTGTGATTATATCTCAAGGGTGGAACAAACCTGAGCGTTATTGCCATAAAATAGAACGTAGTTTGTTTCTTTACCTTTCTGTGAATGTCTAGGAAAAAAACACGTCTCAATCTGGTGAAAAATGCCAGAGTTATTTACATTATAAAAAAGTAACTGTACTTACAGTAGATTTCATTCACAGTCTTTGCTGCCCTGTTATGGGTGCCTGGTGGTACTAAATCCAGATTGAGATTCAGATCTCTGCCAGATTTGGCCCGATCCATAGATGTATGACTTGGCCATAATAAGGTAATTTATAGGCCTGATATTCTATATTCATATTTCAAATTGCATGTGTCTGTAATTACAGTACAGTAATTTTTCACATCTGGTCAATGTTACCATGGTGTTATTCACCGTCAAAGATGGAAAAGAAAAAAAAGAAAATAATAATTGATTTAGGTTCATTACAAAGAATCTACTCAAGCATAGTAACAGACACAATATTACTGACACTAGGAATACATTCCCTGAGGTCCATAGATGTCCCTAGATGCCAAGAACATGCAAATGGACCTTGTAGAAGTGGAGCAATCTTCCATTTACTAGGTATGTATTTTTAGGCGAATTTTCGGAAAATATGGCTAGGGCTTGACAGGTTCAAATCAGCCAATTTAGCAAAACATATAATCAGGGCTTGACATTAACTTTTTGGCTCACTAGCCACTGTGGCTAGTGGTTTTCCAAAGTCACTAGCCACTCAGCATTTTCACCAGCCAAAAATCCCCACACACCCCGATCATAACCCAACAATGGTAATAATGAGATTATAAAAATGGTCATGTGAAAATGGGCTCCAGACTCACTTTTTTCACCACCGTGATGAATGAGAGACCTCTTCCAATGTACAGTTTCTATGTCAAATGTATATACACTCTTTTCTGGACACTTTTTGTATCACAAACAGTACTGTATTTGCAAATCTGGTATGTCATAAATGTATAGATGTAGCAGTACTGTCTATCTCTATGTCGTGTGTGTCATATATGTTATGATGAATTGAAAATGGGGGACCCTGATGTAAACAAGACAAAAGTATTTCTCTGGTCTGCATCTCCTTATGTATTGAGCTGTACTGTACTGTACCCATTCTGCAATCTGTTAATACAGTTTTCATTCAATCAATCAATCAGAGAGAGAGAGAGAGAGAGAGAGAGAGAGAGAGAGAGAGAGAGAGAGAGAGAGACAGAGAGAAACAGAGAGAGAGGGAGAGAGACAGAGAGAGACAGAGAGAGAGAGGGAGAGAGAGAGAGAGAGAGAGAGAGAGAGAGAGAGAGAGAGAGAGAGAGAGAGAGAGAGAGAGAGAGAGAGAGAGAGAGAGAGAGAGAGAGAGAGAGAGAGGGGGGGGGAGAGCGTGCGTAGGTTCTAGGTTGAATCAATTGATGAACAATGTCGCCGTTGGAACGTTTCATTATAAGCGTCTTGCAAGTTGCAACGCTGGTTAAGATATGAAAATACTTGCCAGTACTTTAAGGATGGTTGTAGGCAGCTGTGTTCAACGAGCCCGCCAGCTTGATTATGTGTATTGGCGACGACGCGACTCAGTGTGAAAATAACTTTGAAGAGAGGTTTCAGGTTTCACATGGCTTTTTTGTTTATTCCGTCATATAGCCAATCAGAGGCAGAGATATTTTTTTTATTTTTAGAATGCACATGGCCAGGGAGAAAAAGATGCTAAACACACACACATAAATACACACACACATACACACACACACATACACACAGACAGACAGACCACTAGCCACTGTGGCGGGTAGAATGACAGAGGTACACGCCACAGGGGAATTCTACCCGCATCTGGCGGGTGGGCAGGTGCCAATGTCAAGCCCTGCATATAATCCTACATTTTCACATTTACATTTAGTCATTTAGCTAACACTTTTATCCAAAGTTCTGTACAACAAGTCAGCAGGAAGGGTACAACTCTGGCAACTAGGGGTGAGTAACATTGTTCATGAAACAGTGTTGAACTTGACTGCTACAGTCTTGAGTGCATAGAAGTATAGACATATTAGCATAGTAGGTAGTAATATAGACATGGTTGATTCCTATATAATATATAAGAATATAAGAATATGAGAAAGTAAACAGTGAGTAAATTACTACAGACCCGTCGCCCTGACCTCTGTGGTCATGAAGGTCCTGGAGCGCTTTGTCCTGGCCCACCTGAAGCTCATTACTGATCCTGTGCTGGACCCGCTGCAGTTCGCGTACAGAGCCAATAGATCCACAGAGGATGCTGTGAACATGGCTCTGCACTATACGCTGGAACATCTGGACTGCGCAGGCAACTATGTCAGGATATTGTATGTGGACTTCAGCTCTGCCTTTAACACTATCCTTCCACCCATCCTGGAGCACCAGCTATCCCTGCTGCAGGTGCCGGCCTCCACTCGCAGGTTGATTACCGATTTCCTGTCCAACAGGTCTCAGCGGGTGAAGTTGGGGAAGAGCATTTCCAGCTCTAGGTCCACCAGCACCGGTTCCCCACAGGGCTGCGTCCTGTCCCCACTACTGTTCTCCCTATATACATATAACAGCTGTGTCTCTCTCCACCCCTCGGTCAAACTCCTGAAATTCGCTGATGACACCACCCTGGTAAGTCTCATCTCCAGGGGGGACGAGTCGGCCTACAGGAGGGAGATTGAGAGGCTGCAGAGCTGGTGCAGCTGCAACAACCTTGAGCTCAATGCTCTAAAGACGGTGGAGATGGTAGTGGACTTCTGGAGAAAAGCAGCCCCGCCCCCTCCCATCATGCTGGAAGGCACCCAGGTGGCCTCCGTGGAGTCATGCCGCTTTCTAGGCATGACCATCTCCCGGGATTTGAAGTGGTGCTTAAAAAGGCCCAAAAGAGGATGTTCTTCCTCCGGCAGTTGAAGACATTTAAACTGCCGAGGACCATGATGGCCCAATTTTACACGGCCATCATCGAATCAATTCTCACCCACTCCATCATCTCCTGGTTCCCCGCTGCAGCGGCAAAAGATCTCGCCAAGCTGCAGCGGGTGATTCGCTACACGGAGAGGGTGATCGGCTGTCCCCTGCCCTCCCTCAGGTCCCTGCATGACTCCAGGGCGCTGAAGAGGGCAAAAAAGATCATGGCCGACCCCTCCCACCCCGGCCACAGCCTCTTCACCCTGCTCCCCTCTGGGAGAAGGCTGCGGATCCCAAAGGCTGTGAAAGCTCATCACAGACTGAGTTTTTTCTCCTCAGCCGCCAGGCTGATCAATGCCTCAGCCCCCCCCCGCCCCCAAGTGACACTGGCACAATAACAATGACACTGGCAAAAATACTGCACTGGGACTGACCTGGAACTCTGCACTTTACTTTACACTTTATACACGTTATATATATATATATATTTATTCAAATTATTAATCCTTCACTGCACTGTCTTTGTCCTGTGTCTGTTGTTGCTGTTGTTATGTGAAAAAGGGATCAGTTATATTATACGTTACAATAAATATGGGCAATAAGAATTAGAATCGGAATATAATCTGCATGACAAATAAAGAATTCTTCTATACTATGAGTAAAGTAAAGTATACAGTATACACAGGTGCTGTATACACAAGGTACCCTAACTGGCATGATATATGTCATATATGTCATAACCATGCAGATTAGGTGGTAAGAGTCAGAAACACTTAGTGGTCAGACATTCCTAGTATAGGAATTCCTAGTTATAAGCAAGTCTCAGTGACACCACTCAAATATAATAACTCAATCACATATCTTATCATTCTCTGGAACCCCTCTGGGGGCCAAAGAAAAGAACAAGAGTTATGAGGACGGCTAGGTTTGGTGTGCGAGCCCTTCTTTGTGCAGCCCTGGCCTTGGGGTCAATATGGCCGCCACCCACACAGAGTTCCCACAGCGACTGGACAGTCCCTCTCCCCACTCTCCGATAGGAGCAACAATACAACATACAACTTCACCTCCGGACGAGTGAACCTTGAACCTGGACAGAGGAAGCGGTGAAACCATGGCCCCCCCCCCGCTCATTAATAACTCAGCGCCGTAGAGCTCCAGGTCAGCAGGCCATCTTGGAGGAACGTTGTTTTTCATCTTCTAGCTTTCTCAGGGTCTGACAACATAACCCGCCAGGTCAAAGAACACAATAGAGGGAGAGAGAATGGCTGCCTGACCTGATAATGAGAGGTAAGACATTATCGGTCCACATCAGATCCCTGCGTCCTGTATTGCAGCTAGATGTCGAGGAAACCGCTTAGTTAGAAAACAATGAAACTGAGACGCAGAGGAACACCGTGAAAAGAAGAGGCGCGCGCACGCACGCACACACACACACAAACACACACACAAACACACACACACACACACACACACACACACACACACACACACACACACACACACACACACACACACACACACACACACACACACACACACACACACACACACACACACACACACACACACACACACACACACACACACACACACACACACACACACACACACACAGAAACAACAGAATAGGCCATTTCTTTTTCTCTCTACACTATGCCCGAGGGCTCCGGCCCCTAAACAGTCACCTCGCTCCCCTCAGTAATTGGCTAGCTGGTACTTAAGGCCAACAGCTTTTAATAAGCAATAGAGGCAGGAGCCAAACTGACAATAACGGCCGCCCTACATCAATTATTGGATACATATCCATCACACCGTGACTTATATGTGACCCCAGGCACCTGCCAAGGCGAGGTATTGACTGGCCGGCTCTCCCCAGTGCAAGTGACAAGTTCCATTTGCAATCACATTTATTAAACGGCTGTTAGAATGAGTGAGGGAGCCGGGGCGCGGGAGCCGCGACGCTTCAACAGCTTTAGTTCTTATTAATCAGAGCGCTGCCGAAAGAACGGAGAAGCGTCTCAAACGGATAGATATGAATAGGTATGGGATGGGATTATTGGATGTGGTTTTTTCCGCGACGTGGTGCCGCCTCAACTCCAAGTGCGTCGTGTCGTCCAGTGTGTTGGTTGCTGTTGGTTTGTTTTCCCTCTCATAGGCGAAGGGAGATTTTTATCTTTGGATAATTTTTTGTTTCCAAGGCGAGCTTTACTGCCACTGTAGTACTACCACTGAACATGTGTGATTTTGACTGGATTGGAATTCTTTTTTTTTATATTATGTTTTGCCTTTACAACAACTGTAGTTTCATAGAACAGTCATCAAAAACAATGGTAAATATTACGTTTTCACATTTTTGTACGAGCTGCATGATGTAAACCAAGCTACTGAACAAACTTTTACGCAAAACACAATTTTTCACCCTAAATTGTAGGTACTGCCACCAGATTTGATATGGTGCTTCTATTTGTGTGCTTCCTAACATAACCAGAGACTTAAATATATATATATATCTTATAGGGGTGTAACGGTACGCGGATACGTACTGTACCGCTTCAATGTGGTCTTCCGGTACAGTACGCGCTGTGCACCGAGCGATTGCAACGGTATGGAACCTTTTTTTGCAGAACTTAAATCCCCCCGGCCCCACGTAATTTATCAACAACACTGCGGTCTGCTGTGAGCCATTATAAAACAAACGTGTGTTTAACCGACCGTGAATTAAAGTGTCAATGCTGTTTGTCATTTTAACAGCAGATACTTTCTTAAATGCCACATCGTCCCGACAGAGCGGTGTTGACGGGGAGCTCTGATGGGTTCGCTTGGTGGTGTTATTAGCATTGAACAGCTAACCGAAAGCTAGCGTTAACTAACGTTAAAGGTTTAGCCATAACGTTACCTTGGCTAAAGTTGGGGCTATTCATAATCCAGCAATAATGGCTGCAGACCTACAAGCAAAGTACAGCAAGTTGGAAAAGGAGTATTCCAACGTAAATCACATTTTCACCAGTAACGTTACAGTCTTTCCATCTCCCGGTAGCTCATGCTAGCTAACCTAGCTCACGTTAGCGTCGTCACTGAACCACCTCGCGTACACAATTAATGACATGTTGCAGACAGCCATATCGGTGACAATGTTTAGCTTTTAGTGCCAAATGATAAGAGTCTGAGGGGGGAGTCTCAAAAGAGAATGTTGAATATTTATTGTGCAAAAATCACAACAGATCCTCTGTGCTACTTCAACGGAGCCTTCTGGAAGCAAGTGCAGCAACGAATAATGTCCGTGTGGATCATTGGAGTAGGGTATATCTGCAGTGCTGCAGCCCCCCATACTCATTGATTAATGATACTAATACAAATCTATACAATCACCTGTTGTTGAATAAATACCATTACTTTCTAGTTATTACTAAAAAACAGTATATATAAAACAGTAGCTGTATACATTTTTTTTTTTTTTTTTATAATTTATATAATTTTTTTTAATTCTTTATTTTGTTTGTGTATGCACTGGTATCCCCCCCCCACCCCCACTGTACCGAAAAAATACCGAACCGTGACTTCAAAACCGATTTGTGTACCGTTACACCCCTAATATCTTATGTAATTTCCATTTGATGGTGTATTTAATGGGACAACATTTTTTAAAACACCTCTGTGTAGCAGGGTGGATTATCCCTGCTTTATGGGAGTGGTTGTACACAGCCACCTGGTAGCGGGACGCAGCAGAGCTGAGTCTAGCTGGATCCCCGACTGTAGGCCAGGAATGTCGAAGTGGAGGTCGAGCAGCAGGAGCGGATGGGGCCTAGGATTCACTGACCTAGGGATGGTACTCTGGTCCTTCTTGCCCTCCAGGGCGATCAGCAGTAGCTCCCCACACACCCCCACTTCCCCCAATACTTCCTGAGCCCTCCCACAGCTGATGGCAGTAAGATGGATGATGTTTTCGCTCCCCAAAGCAGTACCCTTCCTTAATGACCTGTAGAGACCTTTAACAATGAACTATAGGCAGGGGTGGGGAAAGGGTTAAATAATAATGAGCATTACCCGGAGAGAAAATGGTTAGATGAAATGCACATTAAGGACACGCACACAGTGATCCCATTTACGTCTCCTTTATATAGCCTGGTTCAATTAACATGTATCACTCAATTAGAAAAGCTATTTTCTCACTGGCACCTAGTGCTCTCGCTCTACAATACACAAGGACGAAAGTTATTCCCACAATGAAAGCTATTCCCACACTGAAAGCTATTCCCACACTGAAAGCTATTCCCACACTGAAAGCTATTCCCACACTGAAAGTTATTCCCACACTTGGCACTTAGTGCTCTCACTCTATATTACAGACACAGTAAGAACCTCTTCCCTTTAAGGGTTATCTACTGCTCCGCTTTGCGGTAGGGGATAACCAGGTAAGGAGTAAAGGAGTTCAATGGGAATTTTATAAAGAACCACACACCATTATCACACGCATTTAGCAAATAAAACCCCTAGCTAAAGCCGGCTTGAAATGGTTGGGGCGCCCCTATACACTGCTCTCCAGCGTTCGTTCAAAGCACCGTTTATCTTCACTCTTACAGAGCCTGCGCCACACAGTGGACTGTCTACCGAACACGTTTCAGCACTCAAAGCGCCGCTTGTACTTATCCAAGATGGCGGGCCCAACCTCAGCACCACTAGACCGGGTGCTAAGATGGCCGTCGGAGATAACAGCCAGCGGGGCGGGGTAAACGCTGGGGTGAGCTGCTGGGCAACGGCTTGGAGGGGCTGGAGAAGCGTGCAGTGTAGTGGCGTCCTCTGCTGGGCTGGAGAGGTGGGCCGGCGCGCGTGCTAAACTGTGGTGCTAACCTAAACACAGCTAAACTGTGGGTTGTGATGAACCCTCCTGCTATGACGCCTATACACAGCTAACGCAAGGTGGCCAATGTCTACCACCTGGTCTTCGGCGATGCTCGCCCGTTGGTTACTTCACAGTGTCTCTGGCACATTAACCCAATGCTAAGCTACCGCAGATTCTTCTAGGATAACCCGTTGTGTAACTGAGTTTATCTGGCGCATTAATCAAACGCTAAACTACCGCATGTATTTCTAGGATAACCCGTTTTGTAGCTGAGTTTGTTCCTCGCGTGCTGACTCGCTGGAGCTCCCGTTTCAGACATCCTTCTTCCTCCGTGTCGAACGCCGAAGAGAAAGCCCCTCCCCACTGCACCGTGCGATGAACCATTTCTTCTTCTCCTGATGTCCTCCCTGCCTAGCGACCACCACCGCCGGCACCTGTAGTCAATGTCGGGGTAGGGAGAATCAAAGAGAGCCGCATGTTAAGTGTCCATGTCCGGGTAGAAATGATCAAGAGCGGTCAACCGGTTACAACGTCCTTGTGAACACAGGGAATGCAAAAGATTAACGTTAGACACCCTGAATAATAGCCAGACATATTGGATGTTGGATCATGGAAGTTGTTGTCTTCATTGTTAAAATGCACTTTTCTTTGCTTTTAGCTAGACTGAGAATTCAAATAAGCCTGGCTGACATGGTTTGAAAGCTACTGCCTACTGGCAGACTGGGGTACATCACCCCAAATCTCAGTATTAATCACAGAGTTGATAAGTAGCAAAGCTAATGCTAAGCATTTCATGTAAGTTAATGATTGAGTGCTAAGATCATTAGCATCATACTCCGAGAGATATAGTTAAATGAAAACACAGATTTAGATTGTTTAACCTAGTAGTCGATTAGTCCATCTTTCTAACCAAGTAGGGTCCATAATAATACATTTCATTTATATAGCACACTTTAAACTCAACGAGATCTCAATGTGCTTCACAGCAAAAGGGAAAATAAAAGGTTTAAAAGTAAAAAAACAAAAAATATAAAAACAACATAGAGCAGTAAAAACAGGCCTTAGTGGAAGGCAGAGTAAAATAAATGAGTTTTAAGGCTGGCCTTGAAGGCAGCAAGGGAGTCTGAGGCCTTGACGGATCCTGGCAGCTGATTCGACAGGCGTGGTCCCAGTGCGGAAGAAGCACGGTGCCCGATGGTTGACAGCCTGGTGTGTGGGATGGCGAGGAGTTTTGGTTTAGTGATTGAATGGGAAATAAAATTGTAGCTACTTCAGCTAAAATGTAGCTGTCAATTAAGTGTGATCTGATCATGCCCCCAAAGAGCCAATCACAGCATGACATCGGAGGCATGGCAGTTTGTCACGCTACGGGGTGGGTTAGGAAGGGGGTAAAGGGGATATGACGTCATTGACCACAGGATACGGCGTCTAGTCTGCCATGAAGTAAAAGAAGAAGACAAGAGAACACGCTCCGTGTTCTTGACTGAAATCACAGATTTCTCAGGGTTTGAACATGATTGATTGATTGATTGATTGATTGATTGATTGAAAATTGTATTAACAGATTGCAGAATGGGTACAATACAGTACAGCTCAATACACACAATTGTTAAGGGGATGCAGACCAGAAAAAGACTTCCGTCTTGTTTACATCAGGGTCCCCCATTCTCAATTCATCATAACATATATGACATACATGACATACAGGTACTGTTGCATCTAGACATTTATGACATACCAGATCTACAAATATACAGTACTGTGTACAAAAGGAGTCTGAAAAGAGAGTATATACATTTGAGGGGGAAGAAACTGTACATTGGAGGAGGTTGGGTAGATGGGGGTGGGGGGGGGGGGGGGGGTTGGGTAGGTGCAGGGGTGTAAAGTACTTGAGTAATACTAAGTAGTGTTTTTGGGAATTTGTACTTTACTCAAGTATTATTAGGTTTGTATACTTGTACTTTTACTCAATTACATTTCAGAGGAAAAAAAACATACTTTTTACTCCTTACATTTAAAATGCAGACCTACAAAGTACAAAGTACAAATCGCGCAGGTCTAAGGCGGTAGGCGGGGTGGGGTAAACTGTACATTGGAGGGGGTTGGGTTTAGACATTTACAGGGGCCAGTTTCTAATTGCAGTCTCCCGTAGGTTTTGAAAGTGGGTAGTGATTCACATTCCTTTACAGCTTTGGGTAGGGCGTTCCACATTGATGTGGCATAACGAAATGTGTTTAGTCCCTTGTTTGAGCCGAATCTGGGTTTAACATGATTTGTGGAGCTCCCTCTGGTGTTGTGGTCGTGGTATTCACTGACCTTTGGGAAGTATTTTGACATGTACAATCTTAGTGGTGTAGTGTATCTTGTAGACCAGGCCCATTGCAAGTTGCTGTTCTACTCTAAGCCATCCTAGGTTGTCAAAGTGGGCAGGGGTGAGGTGGGTTCTAGGAGTAAGGTCAAGCAGTAGTCTGACCAGTTTGTTTTGTGATGTTTGTAATTTAGTTTTTAGCATCTTTGAGGTGCTTTGGTACCATGAGGTGCAAGCATAGTCGTAGTACCCTTGAATGAGTGCTCCTGCCAGAGTCTTCAGGGTATTCTTGTTTACCAGAGAGGAGATCCGGTACAGGAATCTAGTTCATTGGTTGACTTTTTTTTTATTACATTGGATGCCATTTAGTCACAGGAAAGATTTGCCTCTAGGATGGAACCCAGGTATGTAATTTCATCTTTCCTTGTGACAATATTGTCACCCACTGAAACTGAGAAGCCGTCGGTCTTGCTGAGTTTGTTATTTTAACCGAAGAGAATGGACTTTGTTTTACCCAGGTGTAATGATAGTTTGTTATCAGCGAGCCAGGTGCAGATTCTGCCTAGTTCCGAATCCGAGCTGAGGGTTTTTTCAACCTGTAACTTGTTCTTGTCAGAGACCAGCAGGGCTGAGTCGTCCGCGAACAGGAACAAGTTGCAGTCACAAGCTGACGACATGTCATTTGCATAAATTAGGAACAGTAGCGGTCCTAGTATGCTTCCTTGTGGAACACCACAGCTCACTGGGAGGGGGGGAATAGGGTACCGTTTACCTCCACCATCTGTTCTCTCCCCTCCAGGTAGGATTGCATCCAGCTCACTGATAAATTATCAAAACCAATTGCTTTTAGCTTGTCAATCAGAATGGTGTGATTGACAGTGTCGAAGGCCTTTTGTAGGTCCAGCATGACCATGCTGCAGTATTTGCTTGCGTCCACCTCTTGTTTGATGTGGTCGTTCAAATAGAGAAAGCATCAGTGGCGGCTGGCCGATAGTGGGCGCTAGAGCGCCGCCCTCCCTGGTTAAAAGAAGAAGAAGAAAGAATTATTTGCATGAGGAGGCAGCAGCCTATTCGAGCCGAGCCGGCGCCTAGCCCCCTCCACTCCGTTTTCATGAGCGCTCATTTCTGCTCTGCCGTAATTGCGCAACTCACAGGGCAAAATGCAAATACGTATAAATAAATACGTACGTACAACATAGCGCTGTCAAATACGATACCAGAGGGCGCTTGCTCGAGTGCCTGATGCAGTCACTATTGGCTGAGAGTGGCACGTGACATCGCGTCCCCAGACGTTGTGCTCTGGGCTCTGGCTCTGCAGATGCGAGGGGCTACTAGGAAATAGTTGTCGGAAATTGATAATAATCACAAGATACTGTACATTCAGACAGTGTTGGATCTAACTAAATAGATTTATATGGACACTTTTATGGAAAGTTCAAGCCTGGAGTCTGGACCACAAAGCTTCTCGAACTAGGGTAGGCTATACTCTGTCTTAGCTGGTTCGACAACAAACAACAACACGCTATCTGGACAGTGGATATATACATCAACAGCCTGGACATATCAAGCCCTCCTGGACCGCGTTTAAACTAAACAAAGTGAGTTGCGGTCTCTCTCTCTCTCTCTCTCTCTCTCTCTTGCTCGCTCTCTCTCTCTCGCTCTCTCTCTCTCTCTCTCTCTCTCTCTCTCTCTCTCTCTCGCTCTCTCTATGCTGTGTTCTTGTTGAACTAACTCATTAATTTCGTCGCGGGTAGATCATAATCAACCAGACAATGAATGGTAACTTGTTTAAAATGACAAGATATACATATGTTCATTATTGTATTGATCAGAGAGAGAGTGGAGATTCTTTTGGATTTAAAATAAGTGGATTAAGGCTTGTTCAATATCGTCTATGTTTGAATGAATGAATGAATGAAAACTTTATTTAACAGATTGCAGAATGGGTACAATACAGTACGGCTCAATACATACAATTGTTAAGGGGATGCAGACCAGAGAAAGACGTTTGTCTTGTTTACATCAGGGTCCCCCATTTTCGATTCATATCGATAGTTTAATAGCTAGCCTTGGCTCGTTTAACAATATGCAAAATATGTGTACAGCCCTGTACTCATACTGAAGTTATTCTTGGTATATACTACACATACTAGGTCTGATTGTGTAACGAATCGATTCCACGTCGCGCTGTGTGTGAGTGAGAGAGAGAGAGAGAGAAAGAGAGAGAAGGAGAGATAGAGGGGGATACTAATTAATTCCGCCCCCCCCCCCGTGAAGAATTCACCAGCCGCCACTGGAAGGCATGTGTCAGTGGAGTGGGATGTTCTGAAGCCAGATTGGAATTCGTAGATTAGATTTTTTTTCCGCAAGGTACTTTTCGACCTGTTCCATGACCTGTTCCATGACTTTCGAGATGGAGGTAAGAATAGAAACAGGGCGGTAGTTGCCTGGGTCTAATTTGGTGCCCTTTTTGTGCAGGGTGGTTACTCTCGCAATTTTGAAGTCTTTCGGTACGTGTCCCTGTTTTATGGAGAGGTTTATTATGTGTGTGATGACTGGGGTGATGGCGGCTGCTGAGTCTCTGAGGAATTTGGAGGGGATATTGTCATGGCCAGTGGCCTTGTTAGGTTGGAGGGCGCTCAGTTTTTTGAGTACCTCAGCTGTTGCTACCATTTCTAGTTTGAAATAGTCTTTGCGGACCCCTAGGTTATTGTAGTAGGTTATGATGTGTTCTACCCCAAAATGCCCTGAGTGGGAGGGTAGTTTATTTACCAGTGTTGTGGCTATGTTTGTGAAGAAAATGTTTAAGTAATTGGCCACATCCAGTTTGTCTGTGATGAGCGTGTTGTCCGTCTTTATGTGTATGTTGGAAACAGTTGGAATAATGTACAGTAAGTACACAACTCAACAAATAACATAGGTCTAGTAGTCACGTTAGCTGCTGACTAAGCTAGGTTAAAGGTCCCATGCATTATAAATGGCCTTTTCCAGTGTTTAGCATTGTTTCCAACAATGGGGGATTATATCAATGTGGTCTGTGTCTCTAATTATCATATTGACTCATCAGTCTAGTCTCGAGTTCACGAGATCTTCCCTCACTCAACTAAGCCATTCTGATTTGACTGTTTTGCTGACGTGAATACTACTGGTTGTAGTCACCGCCCACAATTCGCTCAACAACAGAGCAGTGTAATTACTTCCTCAAACAGAGGGTGCGACAGACAGCAGAGAACGAGAGAGGGAGAGAGAGATAGAGAGGGAGAGAGAGGGAGAGGGACCGCGGCACAGGACTGTGTGTAAATGTGTGTCCGCCGCGGGGATGGGTCTTCTCCCCGCAGTCGGGAGCACTCCATATCACTGTCAAAATATCTTTGCGCACGCTCCCACGCGCACGCCCGTATTCCGATCCATGCAATAATATTCACAGAGGTATATATTGTCATTTGAAACAAGTTACCAATACATTGTCCCGTGGGATTATGCCCCCCCCCCGCGGCGAAATTAATTATTATCCCAATCTCTCTATCTCTCTCTCTGTCTGCCAGTCACAGACTGTGTGGGTGACTGTCACTCAAAGCGCGTATGGGTGGAGCCCAGCACAAACAGCTTGGAATCCGGAGGTAGAAAAATGTATGTCATGTAGATGTCATGTAATTAATGAGACCTTCCATGATTTTCATGAAGTTGATACAAAGTACCATTTATTACTTCACATCATCATCAAACCTTTATTTAAAACTCATAAGATCATTGAGGTGTTTCCTACGATGACAAGTAAAAAAGTAGTAGCACACAAGATACAAACAAAGTTAAAAACAGAGGAACTCACCTAAAATACAAGATACTAAAGGAAATCAACTACAACAATTACAGACTGACTGGTTAGTGATCATGGTTTTGAACTATGCATAGGTTGAACTTGGAAGATAATCCATCTTTGATTGATTGATTGATTGAAAACTTTATTAACAGATTGCAGAATGGGTACAGTACAGTACAGCTCAATACACACAATTGTTAAGGGGATGCAGGGGATGCAGACCAGAGAAAGACTTTCGTCTTGTTTACATCAGGGTCCCCCATTTTCAATTCATCAGGACATATATGACATACATGACATACAGATAGACAGTACTGCTACATCTATACATTTATGACATACCAGATTTGCAAATACAGTACTGTTTGTGATACAAAAAGAGTCCAGAAAAGGGAGTATATACATTTGACGTAAAGACTGTACATTGGAGGAGGTTGGGTGGGGTTGGATGGGGGGGGGTGTTAAAGTGCTACAGTATGTTCCCTGAGTCAGGAGCAGAAAAGACAGACCTTCACAGTCCAGAACAAGCTTGAAGCCAGTCAGATAGGGTCCAACGTTCCAATCCAGCAACATTGTGATGTGAGGTGGTAGTTGACCAATAAGGGCTTTGTATATAAACAAATAGCAACCATTCTCTCCGCAAGAGACCAACCAACCTTATCATACAGGAGACATCCTATCTGTCACCAGTAATGAACCCGAGGGCAGAGTGACAGACAGGGTCACGTGGTGTACGAGTGGAAGCAGCAGCATGTCATAGTTCAAAACTTAAGAAAACGGCTTCAATGATCCTCCTCCTACTAATCAAAGGAAAAGCTGGTTCTGTTTCTGTATAAGAAGCCAGTTTCCTGTCGCAGCTTGCTGGCAAGGTTGATGTTTAAATGTGCATTTCCAATCGAGCCAGATGCCAATATATTTATACACAGTGACTCTCTCAATGCTAGAACCACTCACAGTGGATATATATGCAAACCACTAAACTCAATATTTCTGGCTCTAATAAACAGCATGAACTTGCATTAGGCACCAATATAATCCCGGAGGGCATTAATGGAAAATTCCCAAATGGCCAGTCTCTTTTTTCCCCTTAAGTGGCAGTGCTTCCCCTTTAAGGAAGGAAGTCTCTGTTCAATCCAAATACTGTGACTAGTATTGCAGTGGATCACATTATTAGTTAAATCATGTCCCTAACTGAAGGAAGATAATTAGATGAAGGCGTTTATATGACCTAATGTGTGTATTCTAATAAATAGCATTAACATCAGAGCAAATAGTCTCTCTCTCACTATCTCTCTCTCTCTCAGCTTATTGCTCCCTCTCGTCCCTCTTTCAACGTAGGCCTAAACGCTCGTGCGACCGTGTTTGTGTGTGTCTTCGGGTTAACGTCCGTATTGGTGTGTATGCGTGTGTGTAAATGACAGCTCGTTAACATGAGCAATACCATTATATTTAATGACCTGTTTGTAAAGCCTGGTTGTTTGTGCTCGTCCAGCAGCTCTCGTCCAAGGAAGCGCCGTGACAGCTGAACAAGGGCCAGCTCCCTGAGCCAAGTCCCCATCCAAAAATTAAAAGAGAGAGAGAAAGAGGGGCAAGAGAAGAGAGAGACAGTGAGAGAGAGAGAGGAGAGAGAGAGAGAGAGAGAGAGGAGAGAGAGAGAGAGAGAGAGAGAGAGAGAGAGAGAGAAGAGAGAGAGAGAGAGAGAGAGAGAGAGAGAGAGCGAGAGAGAGAGAGAGAGAGAGAGGAGCGAGAGGGTGGACAGGGGCAGGAATATGATGAAGGGTTTGTTGAAAAGCAGCCCCTCCTCCTCCTCCCTCCTCCGTCCGCCGCCTTTCATTCGCTGCCACTGTTGAATTATGCCTCCCCTAATTGGCTTCAGTGGCGCTTAAAGCAAACAGTTTAAATAAGTAAAAAGCACTTGGATGAGGAAGCAGGGCCATGCAATTATTGGAACTTGCATCAGTCAGGGTGCTATGCCGCAATGAGCTACTCTCTCTCTCTCTCTCTCTCTCTCTCTCTCTCTCTCTCTCTCTCTCTCTCTCTCTCCTCTCTCTCTCTCTCTCTCTCTCTCTCTCTCTCTCTCTCTCTCTCTCTCTCTCTCACCTCTCCCCTCTCTCTGGCCTTCTCTTTGGCTTTTGGGGGGGGGGTGGGGGGGGGGGGGGGGCGGGGAGGGGCAGTGGGCAGAGGAAAGGAGGAGACACAGTGAGGTGTGTGTGTGCATGAGTGAGTGAGTGAGTGAGTGAGTGAGTGAGTGAGTGAGCGAGTGAGTGAGCGAGTGAATGAGCGAGTGAGCGAGTGAGTGAGTGAGCTGGTGAACCGGGGGTAGAGCTGAGCTGGTCTGACAGGGGAGTGATGGGCAGCCCACAGGTACAGGATCCATTATCTAATGACCGTGGCGTTTTAATCACGCGTCCTCCTTGACATGTTTATAAGGCTGAACTTTGCAGTGCTAATTAGAGGAGGGGGGGGCCACAGTGGGCCGCGGGCCCCCAGCCTTCGGGCCCCGGGGCAGGCCTGGCCCTTTCCCTCTTCTCCCGCGCCTATTATATGCTAATTACAGCCATTCCTAAACCGCACTTACAAGGAGTTAATTTAGTGGGCCATTACGCCGGTCTATATTTTCAGGGCGCGGTGCGCGAGGGGGGCGCCTCGTGGGGTCTTTCGGGAGAAGGGGTGTGAAGCGAGGGGATGAGAGGTTGGAGGGGAAGGATGAGGCATACTTTATATCCCACAGGAGGGAGAGAGGGGCTGAGGACTGAAGGGTGGCAGGTCTCCTGGCTCTGCTCTCTCTCTCTCTCTCTCTTCACCCTGCCCGGGATGAAAGAGCTGGCAGAGGCACTTTGTAACCACTCAGGAAGAAACGAAGAGAGGGATAGAGATACAGAGAGGAGGCTGGTGTGGGAGGCCATATAGTCCTAGATATAGGTGTGTGTCTGCACTTATCAGAGACTGTAATGCTAATGTTTAGCTAGCAGACACACATCGGGACACATGCTAAGTTGGCTACCATTAACCGGCGTTTAGGCCACACACACTATACCGTCCTCCTGCATCGTCGGAGAAAAAACGAGGTTCCTTCGGTTTACCTTTGAAGGCGGTAAGAGGGTCAAACGGGCCGGCTAACAATCTGATTACGCACGCCCGCTATACCGACTGTGCACGCTGTGTTTTTGCTTACACATTCTCTGTGGTCTGTTATCCTCCACACTCAGCCCTCTCTCTTCCCGTGTTCACGGAAGCAAGCACCCTGCTCGTCTCAGGTTGTTGCTGGCCAAGTGCACTGAGCAGCACTTGAGACCCAGATTAATAGGTGACATTTACGAGGGTGTGAGTGTGAGTGTGTGTGAGCGGCGTGTGTGAGACTGGCAGGGCGGCGCACTGAGTGATATAGGGTTCCTATCAGCAGACAGGAGTCAACTACTCCCACTCCTCCCAACCTTAAAGGGGCAGACTTTATAGTCAGGACGCCTGATATATGCTTTCGCACGCAACAACTTTTATTTAGGAGCCCCCTGTTGAACCCCTATCTCTCCTCGTCCCGCTATTTAATGAACATATAAACGGACCGGTTTGGTGTTATTCGCAGGTTAGTTATCTTTTATTGGGCCTGTAATGAAACCGGCTTACGTCTGACCAGGTCTGTTGGGTTTTTATTCCATTTCTTTACCTTCATCAGTCTTTAATTGAGGTCGAACACCAACGGCAAAGAGTGAAACAGTTCAGCATGTGTTGGTCTCATTATTACTTCAGTAATTTTTATTATTATTTTTCAAATGTACCTATTTTCTCCCAAATGTAGTCGTTATGACAATTCCCTCCTGGTCGATAAGATAAGATAAGATATTCCTTTAATTTGGGCATCATAGCAGCATGGGGGGGGGGGGGGGTACTAATAGAAAGAAGACATAAATATAGGCACTACAAATATAGTAAAGCAAAAAATAAGCAGTGTAAATAATATAATTAACTCTGAATATAAGAATATGAGCAAGTAAACAGTGTTATCCTACTGTTTTGGGGCTATAGATAGACAACCACATGCCTCCTCCGATACATGTGCCAACCGCTTCTTTCCAGCAAGGCAGCAAGGAGTTTCACTCTGAGAGCGTAACATGCACTGAGATTCACCCTATCTCCCCCCAGATCCCCTCCCTGCTGAACAGGCACCCCGACCGACCAGTGGGAGTCGCTATTGCAATGACCAGGACTCACACCCCCACCGGCTTCCCACCCACGAACACTGCTAATTGTGTTTGTAAGAATGTCTGGAAGTATCGCTGCCGGGAATTTAACCCGGGTCTCTGCACCCTCTACCCAGCCACCCATCTCTTCAGTCATTTTGTTATCTTAATCCCATTTTTCAAGGGGACACGATTTGTATGCACTCTGTCAACATACACTAACCCTCTAATGCTTTTCCAATGAAGCTCTGACACAATAATAACGGCGAGGCCTGTTCAAATATTCATTGTAAATACTGGTGGCGCTGAGCACTGATCTCTTTCCAGGAACAAGTGGGGCAGGAGGGGCCACGCTCCTCCCACCCTCTCCCCAGGACACCGTCACTGAACCTGGGCAGGGCCTTTACCCCGCTGCCCCTGCCCCGAAACACGCAGCCAGGCCTGGGCCATTCCCATTAGCGCAGATCAATGCTGTTTTATTTATTCATCTCAACAGCCTTCACTGCAGTCCCCCAGGCTTCCTGCTCTGAACAGATTGTCTCAGGGATTGTAGATTCTCCTATTTTCTCTGCCGGCTGATTGGACTGCCGGGCTCAAAGCAGTTTGCCTCAATTGTATTTTTCCTCAATCCCAGTCTTTTCTCTTTCTCTTCCTCTTCCGCATCATACTTGTTTTCATCATCATCATCATCGCCGTCGTCATTACCACCATTGTCATCATTGTCGACGTCATCATCATCATCATCATCTGTCCTGTATTGTGTGTACAGTAGCTCAATGGGTAGCGAGCTCTGTGCTCAGAGCACAGCACTGCCAGGATTACAGGGGCCTGGAAATGCACTTGTTCCATTGTAAAGCACTTCGGTTGGTTGTTTCTAGTAGCACTAGATAAGCGCCAAATGTGCCCATTCGTCATTCAGCATTGTCATCACCGGCCATCTCCAGCACTAACACACCTGCTTCTAATTATACACGGCCATTGGCCTCTTTCAACTTCAGCAGATTACGTATAACTTTCCCCGCTGAGTCAAAAAGAAGTCAGTACAATGACTAAAGCGGAATGAGTCAGAACACAGGTCAGCAGCTATGCGCGCACGTGTGTGTGTGTGTGTGTGTGTGAATGTGAGTGCATTCATGCATGCGTGCATGTGTATGTGCGTGCCTGTGGGTGTGTGCGTGCGTGCATCAGTGCGTGTGTGTTGCGTGGCCTGGACGTGTGGTGATTGGATGAAGTGAGGAGGAGGAGGACACGGCCAGGCGTAGGTGTGGAGCAGGGAGGTGTTAATTTATGAC
Organism: Notolepis coatsorum; assembly: GCF_963971535.1. Classification (NCBI taxonomy): domain Eukaryota; kingdom Metazoa; phylum Chordata; class Actinopteri; order Aulopiformes; family Paralepididae; genus Notolepis; species Notolepis coatsorum. The sequence continues at coordinate 60,236 of NW_028173138.1, forward strand.
AACACTTACACGCAGGATCAATGGCCAGATAATGTCTATAGGCTGGTGGAGAAGGAGGAGTGGAGAACACTTTAGACTGGAGAATGCTTTAGCCTTAAATGCCACACTAGTGAAAAGAATGTCCAATAGCCTCTTCTCCTCCACAATGGCTTCCTGCCCGCTGCATTCTTCTTCTTCTTTGTTGCTTTTCAGATGTACAATGGTACCAACTATGCTCACTGGAGATTCTTAGGGTGCTGAAATCATGGTAGTGCACACTACAGTATGTATTCAAGGGGGTGCATGCTAGGTACATACGCCTACCTTTGTCCTAGACTAAGGTATTAGAACTGGAGTAGGTCCAGTTTTAGCAGCGGACTGTGGGCGCCCACTGGTCCTAAATAGTTAGGATGGGTTCAATTCAGAGGACAAATCCCTGGTATATATGTACTCACTCATGAAGAGATTCTATTTCTAATTCTTCTACTTCTGATTATAATGCCAATGCAAGACGACAGGCCCATGTTGAGCCAGTTTGTTTCAACAATTAGGTTCATGCTTGTTACGAGGGTGAGTGTTGACAAGGTACCAGTTGTGGAGGAAGAATGAGGCAGAGAGTTGTTGCTCTTCTACAATAGTGGCTCCTTTAATGTAGGAACAGTACACAGTACACCAGAGCAATAGATAACAATGACGCCGAGCTTCTACAGTGAAAGCACACAAAAATAATAAACCTAAACTAATACAGACGACCGGGTGCCAGGGAACGTCTGTGATCCAGGGTACCACCGTGTACCAACGCTGGAAGGAAAGTGAAGAACCGACGATAAACACAGGGAAGACAGGGGTTACATATGGTTTGTCTATCTATCTATCTATCTATCTATCTATCTATCTATCTATCTATCTATCTATCTATCTATCTATCTATCTATCTATCTATCTATCTATCTATCTATCTATCTATCTATCTATCTATCTATCTATCTATCTATCTATCTATCTATCTATCTATCTATCTATCTATCTATCTATCTATCTAATCTATCTATCTATCTATCTATCTATCTATCTATCTATCTATCTATCTATCTATCTATCTATCTATCTATCTATCTATCTATCTATCTATCTATCTATCTATCTATCTATCTATCTATCTATCTATCTATCTATCTATCTATCTATCTATCTATCTGTCCGTCGTCGTCCGTCCGTCCGTCCGTCCGTCCGTCCGTCCGTCCGTCCGTCCGTCCGTCCGTCCGTCCGTCCGTCCGTCGTCTGTCTATTTAAAACATGTTTATTTAGGTGATGGTGAGGTTTTTTATTAATCTATTCATTTTTTGTTACCTCAGGTCTTCATCAATAGATGACCTGTCTCTCTGCTCTTACTCCCTTCAACCAAGATGCAGTTTCCAGACCGCCTGGCTTCAAACAAATCCAAGTTGCTCTGGAATGGTTTTAAATCTAAGCTACTGGAATTCCCTTGGAGAAATGAGTACAATTCCCCCTCGCAACAGCATCCGGTGCACGACTGTTCTGCACATTGGGCCGACCTGCATTATTATTCACAATGTCATGGGTTCAATTATGGGTCATGACCCTTTGTCCTGTGTCTTTCTCTCTCTCTCTCTCTCTTCTCTCTCTCTCTCTCTCTCTCTCTCTCTCTCTCTCTCTATCTCTCTCTCTCTCTCTCTCTCTCTCTCTCTCTCTCTCTCTCTCTCGTCTCTCTCTCTCTCTCCTCTCTCTCTCTCTCTCTCTTTCTCTCAATAAAGCAGAAAAACAATCCCCCAAAAAACCATACCAACTTTTGGCCTCATTTGGGCTTTCATCTCCCCCTCATGGCCTATAGTCTTCAGGCAGTTTGATGGTGGTGGGTGATGGTGGTGGATGAAGGTGGTGGGTGATGGTGGTGGGTGATGGATGTGGGTGAAGGTGGTGGGTGATGGTGGTGGGTGATGGTGGTGGGTGAAGGTGGTGGGTGATGGTGGTGGTGGGTGATGGTTGGTGGGTGATGGTGGTGGGTTGAAGATGTTAGGGTTTGAACCGACCTCAACAGCACGGCACAGACAGGTAGTTCAGAGTTAGCCAAACACTAGGGCGTATTTATTTACAGAATCAAAAAGAGTCAAGTAACAATTCTGAACAACAAAAAAGGAGACTGCCTTCGGCAGAGTTATCTGCGGCTCTGCAGATCCTCCCGGTGTTAGAGGTGGGGAATCGGCGTAGACGCCGTTGCGGCTCTGCAGATACTCCCAGCTCCAACTCGGAGTGGAAACGGAGAGAGAGAGAGAGATCAACAACAGTCCAACAGAGGCAGTGCAGTTCAGTCCTCCCTTAGCTGAGTCCAGAACAAAACAAAAACGATACTATTCAGTGTTATCCAAAACACACAATTTAGCTGAGTCCAGTGCAAACAAAAACGATACTCTTCAGTGTTATCCAAAACACACAATTTAGCTGAGTCCAGTGCAAACAAAAACGATACTCTTCAGTGTTATCCAAACACACAAAACAGATAATCCAAAAAGGGTTTGGTTCCAAAGCGCGTAAAGCGGGCAACGAGGCGCAGCTCCAAACGGAGGATCAAGATATTCACCAGCGGCAATCCAAAGATGTCCTGGAGGGAAAGTAGACGAGGCACAACAACGGGGGGAAAGCAGGCAGAAGCAGTAGTATTCAAAACGACCCGACATCGATTGAAAGGAGGTCCCAGTATATGAAGCCTCTGGAGCGCTAATCACAAACTATGACAGGTGCGTGATGGAATTGGTAATGATAATAGTAGTGGAACGGCAGGATTCAATCAGTCAGTAATAGGGAGGTGTAGTCTGACGTCACTGGTTGTTCCACCCGTATAGGGATTTATCATTGGGAAAATGGATTATCGGCTATTGTAACAATTCTGCTGCATGGAAATTGAAAAGCTTTCCATTTTTGCACAAAATGAGTTCCCTTCTATCACTAACATTATTGTTTTAAACATTTTTGGTTTAAATAAAATTTCGTGATTTTTTTTATGATTAATTGCGAATATTTTCATGTTGAGCTATAGATTGTGGATGAATAAGCACAGAAAGGTACACCATGCCAATGTTAATGCTTTATTTGTTTTAAATGAGGCGATTTAGAAATGGGCAATGGGGAAATACATTGCGTTGGACAGAGGGTGGAACACGAAAAACGGCAATGACGTAACCACTACACCTCCCTATAATAGTGATGATAGGATACATGGTCCATAAAAGTAGTAGCAGACTGCACCAGAGTCCGTGCCACGTTTGAGTCAGACAGTCCTAACAGTTCTCAAGTTCTCCAGCCGTTGGCTCTCCAGCTACTGGAAGCTGTCCATGCCCACAGTTGTGGAGCCTGATGGCTACTAGCAAGGACTGGCCGAGGCGGTTTGTGGTGTGTCAGGGGGGGTATAAGTCCACTAACACTATCCAGGAATATAACTGTGTCTAAACAACCAAGCTGCCTGTATTCAAGAATAACCTTTTCCCAAGACAGGCATGAGCACAGGACAAGAACATTTACCAGGGGTCCTGTTTCCTCTACCGAGATCAAATTCAATGAAAATAACTGTTATGTATAGGGCCATCTCACAGTGGAATAGGTTGCCATATGAAATTACTCAAGCAACAAGCAAAGTAAAAAGCAAGTAAAGAGGTTATTTTTGGGTACAGGCACAATGCTTGATATATAACATTTTATTATTTTACTAGTCAATATTTTGGTATAATGCTAATGTAATAAGGTGGGTTGGGTTGGGTGGGGGGGGGGGGGGGATTATGTTTGATTATGTTATGTATTATTGTTTTGTATGTTTGTTATTGTTTGTTTAATTTTTAATTATGTTGTTTGTTTGTATTTATTGTTTTGTGTGGACCTCAGGAAGAGTAGCTGTTGCCATTTGTAACAGCTAATGGGGATCCAAATAAACTTAACCTGTTCCACCCCAGGTGAAAATCTGCATAAAATGTATACCTAGGTAAATGGAATATTGCTCCACTTCTACAAGGGCTATTTGCATATTCTTGGTATCTAGGAACATCTATGGACCTCAATGAATGTATTCTCAGTGTCAGAAATATTGTGTCTATTACTAGGCTTGCTTAAATTGTGATGAAACAAAGGAAAATATGAATTATAATTTTTCTTTTCATATTTGACAGTGAATAAAACCATGATAATAATGACCAAACTTAAAAAACTGCCACTGAGCTCATTCAGTACCCTCTTGAGATCATGAGTACAAAAGATCGAAGGAAATTAATAAAGGGAAGATGATCAAACTGAAGGTTCTGTATCATTCATTTTCACAGTACTGAATTCTCCCATCCGGACCAATGCAATTTGAAATATTATTATAGAATATAGAATATATGCTTATACATTACCTTATTAATATAGCCAATTCGCACATTTATATATATATACATATAGTATCTTTCAAATGGCCGAGTTCAATTTGGATATAGTATCACCAGGCGTGCATAATAACAGATACTGATATTTACTGTAATCGACTGTACTTTTTTATTTACCCCACAGTGTAACCATTTTGAAACTAATTTCAGATCTAATTCTTCCTACATGGTAACAATAGTGTGGAGAAACTGTCTGCGTTTCAATATTTGTCAAAAACGTTACCTTTTGTAGCTTATTATCGCGAATCATAACAATTATTGATATGATTCATTCAGAACGCTGAACTTTGAACCACCATAGTATGTGACAGGAAGTGTAGATCGGAGAAATTTCAATGCTGGCCGATAGCTATGAACCACCTCTACAAAATGGCCGCAAAAAAACTACAATTCCCATGGTTCAACATTTCCATTCCCGGTTCCGGGTCAGATAGGCGATTGCATATCGAAAACTTAAACCGATATAAGTACACTTTTAACCTATTGCTAAACTATTGCCAACCTAACGTTTTACATTCTACATGCATTTGTGACATAATAGTGATATTAATACTTGAAAACGGTTGATTTTAAAATCACAAATTATTTTCATCATTCATAAAAATATGCCTATATGATTATAATGTCAAAAGGGGTCGGTACCGACCCTGTCGAGTGGAACAGTAAACTGAACATGGCTGAACGTGTATCTCCTCAGGAAGAACAACCGTCTCTGTCCCTTCCTGTAGAGAGTCAGTCCAGTCTACTGTTCAAGTGTACTCCCAGGAACTTGTAGGTCTCCATCATCTCCACCTTGACTCCACCTTGCCTCACTGGTAGTCCACCACCAGCTCCTTGGTCTTACTGATGTTGAGTTGGAGGTGGTTGCTGTCGCACCACCTTACAAAGCCCTCCACCCGGGCTCTGTACTCGTCCTCGTTGTACATCCATGATGTAACTGACAATGGAAGAGTCATCAGAGAACTTCTGTAGGTGGCACATACTTGAGTTATTGCAGAAGTTGGAGGTGTAGCGGGTGAACAGGAAGGGTGACAGCACGGTGCCTTGAGGGGCACCGGTGTTGCTCACCAGCACATCTGACTGGCTGCCCTGCAGTCTGACGTACAGTGGTCTGTTGGTGAGGTAGTCAGTGATCCAGGCCACCAGGCTGTGGTCCAGTCGTATCGCCGTGAGCTTCTCCGCTAGCCGCAGAGGTCTGGATGATGATTAAAGGCCCAGAGTAATCAAAGCGGTGACTGTAATGATACGTTTTGATAATCAGCATACCGATCAGTCAAGTGAAGATGGTCAGCGTCACAGGTCTGTCATAAGGGTCCAGATAACAGGTGGTGGATAGTAGCCTTCATGCTGATCTCCAACATCATCAAACTTGAGATGCTTTAATGTAATAATAAGATGCTTTAATGCAAAAGTGATGGGTAATGTGTACTTGTGGAAGTATAGTAGGGCTGTGTGGTGCTCTCTAAGAAGTCTTTATTTGTCATACATCAACACACACCAAGATGGGCGACACACAGGAACACACACACACATGCATTGGGTCGCCGATTAAATTTCTATCTGCGCTCTTGACCCATCCCGTCGTCCTTCCGCCCCAAGGGCAACCGGGGACCAATCCAAGTGCTCCTGTCCGTCTTCGTCAGGGACGTGATTGTGTTAGCGATCTGTTCTGCATGTTTTTCCATTGGGTTTATCTCTTTTGGTGGGGGAAACAGCTTGCTAGGGAGAACATGCAAACTCCACACAGAAAGGCCCGGTAGATACCCCCCATCTGGGTACCTGGCAACACGGCAACCTGGTCCCCGAGCGGGAATCAAAATCCAGCACCATCTTGCTGTGATCTGTCTAGGTCGTCCTTAATCATTTTAAACTACTTTATTATTTGTATTACTGAATAGAGAGCCTATTAGGATGCTAGATCCTAATGTGAAACACTGTGATTTACCATACCCTGCCTATCAAATTAATGTGTCGCTTATTGCACTTTTTACTTCTTACTGATGACTATTTTTAAACTGAATCATTTTAAACTATTTTTATTATTTGTGTTACTGAAAACTGTAAGCGGAGAGCCTATTGGGATGCTAGATCCTAATGTGAAACACTGTGATTTGCCATACCTTGCTACCTGTCTATCTTTTTTATGCCCGCTTATGCCTGTATTTTTTACTGTTGTGAAGCACTTTGAACTGCAACCTCTGTATGAAAAGTGCTATACAAATAAAGTTATTATTATTATTATTAGTATTATTATCGGTGCTTCCAGTCATCCCGATCCTCCATGCATCCGGCTAGCTCGCCGGTACTTCCGGTACACTGAGGTGACAGTGTTAACCACTACACCGCCGTGCTGCCCTCAGTTAAGTAAGGGATAATGTATAGCTACAAGGTCATTGTCGCAAAATAATTGACCGAGACACTGCGTTCTGGAACACTGACCAGTATGACAATGACCGAGTATAGCTATACATTATCCCACTTATTACATGGCTAACTTACTAACAATATACCTAATTCATTTTACACCATCGACAAGACGAGATCAAATGCAGACGCAGTTGTTCTGTCCTGCTGGCACCGCATGTCATCGTCGGCTGCCGGCAGACCTGTGTGATGGAGTGCCACCTGCACGTAGTGCAGCTGTGCATATGTAATGCTTAGCTTTCGTGACTGCGATCAAAATGCTTCCATTCTCATTTATTTGCATTGATTTTAAATTTGTTGACCTTATGTGTTCTTGTTTTGAGTTCGTGATTTAATTGTGATGATGTTCTTTTTGACTTGTTTAAAGAAGACGTGTCCGGTGCCCATGGGACATTAACGTGTGTTGTCGGCCTTACAAATAAATTTGATTTGATTTGATTTGATTTTATTGTGATTGGTCAATAGCGCTCTGTTGCCCCTAACATCGGTCATCATTGCGCGTTGCCCATGACAGCGGTGAATTATCGAGAAATAATTGACCGCTGTCAGGGGCAACCGAGCGCTATTGACCAATCACAATCAAGCATTTTGGCGAATGTTAAAACGCCATGTAATAATGTGTACTACTGTATTGTCACTCTTGAGTGTTGCTTGCTATACAGGCTGGCACGGTGTCATGACACAATAAAGAACTGTTGGCAAGCGAGACATTTCCTCATCCACCATGTCACCCAGGTTAAATACAATACACTATATCATATGTGGCAGTTAGAGTGTCTGTCGTCTGTGGTTGAACACACACACTAATGCACTGATAAGTACTGTTTCACAGATGAATTGTCTTCAAACGTTTAAGGGCTGCAAAGCGTTGCGCTCATTTGACAAGGCTTGGTTTTATAATACGTGGTCTGAAACAAACCGAGTTATCATAGAGCGTTGGACAGATGTCATCTTTTCTTGAGGGTCTGTAACATTCCTAGACATCAGACTAAGCCTATAGGGTAAGAGCACAGCAGTAA